>NC_083597.1:23565802-23868832 GCF_020882245.1 Rhopalosiphum padi | reverse complement strand
ATAAATACAAATTTATATTCGATTTTTACGTGCTTTTAAATAGTTTTTTTTTGTCATTTTTACACGACACTTGTTGAGCTCAAAAAAAAAAGGTTCACACGACACGTGACGGTTTACACAAGGACGAATTTATACCGTCTACAATCAGGCTTTCGATAATATATTTATTTTATTTTATCAGGTAACCATGGATCAATTTATATTAATGGATTGTATAGCGATATTAACAACAACGATCAGTTCGTATGATCGTCAGTAGTTTTTTAAAAACTTACGACCCAGAAAAACCATAGGTCTGTCGATCACTACTGTTGTTTCCCGGACCCTAAAAATCGATAAATGCTATTAGAGTACGCATGTTCGTATAGAAATTTTATAATTCATTTAAAAAAAGAAAAAAAAACTTAAACGCGCTCAACCGTTCCGACAACAGACATCATACGATAGATTTGCAATACACGAACAAGAAAAATATTCGATGGTAGTACGTCTGTACCATCAAAATATTGTAAAAAAAAGAATACAATAATTGAAAATTCCGTCCATTTAAAGTTTAAACACTATCAATTGTTGATAAAAATTTTAGATTAGTTTCACATGAATTTTTGTATTTTCTTTTACGTCATTTATCAATATAAAGTTTTTATTTTATTTAATTTACACGTCAAATAAATAAATTATGTTATAGCTATCAGCTATATTAGTAGGATTATAAGGCATAATTTGGCTTCGTATTTTATAAATATTTTTTTAATTTTATTTATGGTAATGGAAATGATAATATCTGATGAATTACTATTTTGTACCATTTTAGTTAAAATAATTTTCTTTGATCTTGTACTTACATTTTCAATAGCTTTTCTTAAACATGCTGTATTTATCACATGCTTCTTTAATGTTTGGATGAATTAATATTGTTTATATTTCTAGTAAATAAAATACACATTTAGTTTTATATTTTCTTGATTAAATATGTTTTAATTATTTTAATTTTTCTTAGTGATAAATTAATAAAAATCGATAATGTTTGCAGAAACGTAGATATTCAAGATTTTGTTAGAAAACGGTTCATTAATTCACAAGACACAAATATGAATATTAACGTAATAACGTGTACGGTAGTATAATTATTTTAATGTATTTTTGAAACTTTATTTTGTATTTATATAAAATTTCGACAGTATAAGTGGACCAAAAATGAATTAGTAATTTAATTTTACTTTTGATTATAGTATTGCGATTTTTATGAATTAGTGTATTTTTAATTTGTATCTACATAAGTATTATAAATTAAAAAAAAATATGAAAACACAGAAACTATTAAATTGCTAATTTAAATACCACTATTAATTTTTACGGTAAAAATAATAATACCTAGTAATAATAAAAGGGTCCAGTGCAACAACCTGGTAAGTCCGCTTTTTGTCAAAAGTGACTTTTCCGTAGAACCGGTTTCATGGCAGAAATATGTGTATACAGGTACAACAACCATACAAATTCGATTATTATCTTTGGAGTTCTCATAAATGTCGTTAATTATTTTCTATAGGAGTAAATGGGATAATGAATTTTCAAATGGCCCTACTGAACGATTCTTAAAAGTGGACATACCATATACCAGGTTGTTGCACTGAACCCTTTAATTACTGTATGTTATGAATATAATGTTACCTAGTAATAATATAGATTTAATTCAATTAATTAATCTTATTTAAATAGTAATACATACATATAATATATATTATATATGTATTATAATAAATATGTTCTAACCTAACCGGCTACTGTCAAAGACACAACTAACGCAATATTATTAACGTACAAATAAATGTCTAGCCATTAGCGAATAACGATATTTTCGATTTAATTAGGCGTTATGTATAAAGTATATTTTTTTTTACAAATAATAATAATAATAATAATAGTTAATGATAATATTATATCATAGACATTATGTTATGTGCGTGGTGAGGAGAAGAAGTTACCCATTCATAATACTTCATTTAATTGTTTATTTATTAAGTAAATTAATAATTATCCACGCGAGTAGCATCTTTGTTGACAATGAGGATGATCTGGAATAGAAAGGTGAGCAATTTTATTTTTTTAGAAGGGTTAATGTTAGTGGTTAACAATTTGGAATGGTAGTGGAGTTTGGCTAGGTCATTAAAATAGTCATCATTTGTAAATCTTTGTGTAATGTTAATACAATGAGGTGACAATAATAACATGGTATGATATATTTTGGGACAGTTGGATTGGGAAAAATTTAGATAGTTTGGCAGGGCCCCAAATTTGTATATATGACCAAACTGGTATGATCATAGTTTTGAACGAGAGTAGTTTGGTTCTGAGATTTGATGTAGGCTATATATTATATGATATTGACTCCAAAATAATACATAAGTTGGATGATTTTCAGGCAACAATGTTTGACTATATTTCTTTAGTCATTTTCGATAATAGCTGTCACTGTGAAAATAGCCTTTTGAAAAATACGAGGAAGTTGGTGATTAAATCACAGCATTACAAGATTATAGTTGAATGTAGAAGAATGTCTTCAGTCTTGTAACACATGATGTAAAAGTTATTGACGTGCTTGTAAGTAAAATAATACAATATATAATATATACTAATATACTGTTACAATGTTACGAGTGTTACGTTAATAATTTAAAGTGACATATAACGTGCATTTGTAATAATGTATGAAAATAAGTATTATAATTAATTTGTACGGTTTCATCATATTCAAATGTAAAAAATATCATAACCTGGTTAAAATGATCAATTTATATTGATAATACATCATTATATAATACTTACATTTGGTAACATTAACAACCTATTAAATATCAATGCTTAGGCTTTGTCACCTAATGTTATTGTCGATGAACTTAATAAATAACTTACTAAATCAGTGATAAATCACATTATTGACAAATACATGTACATAATATTATTACGTATTATTATTACAGACTACAGTTACAACAGTAATTGTGGTGGTTAAAGTTTAATAGGTTTGTATAAAATAAATTCTAATACTAACTAATTTTTTGAGTATATATTTTGTTATAATATTATATTGTAAAAGTAAGCTATTTTATTAATAAATATTATATATATAATATATATAATGTACATTTTCGAGTAATATTGAAATTATCCAGTAATAGTTGAAATAACCTATGAATGTCATGAATCCATGTCATGGATATTGATATTAATTGTTATAAATTGAAAAATGAATTAAACGTTTATGTATAATAATTAATAAGGTGTAGTTATATAACTTATTGTAAAATGTTAAAATAATATGTACGTTTATAGATAATCACCCAATTTGTATAAGATGATTTACCATGTAACTATACAGAACAAATTTTTATTTAAAACATTGTGAATTATTTGGTCGAATTGCTTTAGTTTATAATTAACAAAGGATTAATATTTATATTTTTTTGATCATCTTTACTTGGGCCGGTTGTGTACGTATTATATTATTAGTTGATAGTTTTCTCAAATCTCAGGCCTTTAATCCAATCAATTTATTTTCGCTACTCCAATAATGAGTCGAGCATTGGTGTAGTTTATGACTAAAATACAACCCGTTAAAATTGGAGTATTTTCTATCACACTTGCAGCGAGTGAGAATCATCGTACGATTTCACTGTCACTACTCTTCATCGAATGTTTGAATTACTGAATTTTAATTGGGAAAAAACATATTATTTACTTATAACTTGGTAACAATGTGTAAATTATATAGTTTGTTGAGATTATATTATACAGTTTTTCACATGAAAGCATAATTTTATTTAATTAATGGATTTGTAAAATGCGTTGTTAGTTTAACATTTTAGAGAAAACGTGATTTTATAAAAGTTTAAAAATATAAAAACTGTTGACGAAAGAAAAAAAACATACAGAATACTTCCGTTATAGTTTTGTATGGATTTTATCACTTTTAAGTTGACTCTTACAACAATTGTAAGAAGTTAAAAAACAAAAAAAGGTAAAAATGAATATTTGTAATCTTTAGGTATATTGTTAAATAATAAAGGAGTTCTCAAGAGTGTTTCGTTGTTATTTATACATCTCCCACTTTTTGTATATATATATAATACACGATTGTTCATTAATTAAAACCGTACGAAAAGTTTATCGAATACTTCAAAAAGTTTAACTATTAAAAATTAATTTTAACGACGAGAAACGTCATTAGAATTGTTATTGCGAGATTTTTACAGGAAATCCGACTCGTTATATTATATTTGTCAACGCGTTCCGGAATCGAATAATGTTGTTATTATTATAACGGTGCTCATTGCGAGCTATATTATCAAAATGTAGATTGTTGTTTATTAAAAGTGTATAACTGGATAACGTGAAGACTGTTTTATTTAAAACTCGATTTTTTTTTTTTATTAATCTCCGTTTGTTTTAATTGCTATTCTATATATTATATACGAGATACGATCTAATCCATTAAGTAAATAATATCTATTAAGACAATATTATCGTCCATCTAAGTTTTAAATACAATAATATGTAATTTATACTTTATCGAACGTAGGTGTATCGCATATCATACATTATTAACGATCAGCGCAGCAATATAGATAATACAAGATTAAACAACTAGGTATATACAATATACAGGATGACTCTCGAAGCATGATAATTCTCTTTTCTCTTAAATAATGCCGTTCTTCAAAATCTAATTTATCTTATTTTTAAATATAGTCAAGTAGTCAAGTATGTTCGACTTTTTGATATTTGTTGTTCTATTTAAGGAGTGTACTATTGATAAGTGCATCTGTTTTTCTAATATTCTATTTTATTGTAAATTTTTAAATTATTTAGTAAAAACTATTTTGATAATATAAACGTATCAAAATTAAAATTAGAACGAGTATTTTTGAGTAATTTAACTTTGTGTAGGTACAAAGGAGTAAGGATAAATGATAATAGGCTTAGAAGACATAGCTAGGAGTTATAGTGATTTGAACATACATAATACATATTAATATTAAATCATCAATATTTATATAATATTGGATAGATATATTTATTTTATATTTTTGTAAAACCAGATTGTAAAGTAACTATAAAGTCTATATCACCACAGGATAATTTTTGGGTAGTTCAAATTGATCTCAAGAATTTAAAAATATCATTGTCTTAATAAGTGTATTGAAAATTTCAAAAATTGAAATTTGAATACATTTATTATCAAAGGAAAACACATTGATGAGAATGTTTGGTGATTCATCCTGTATAATTCTGCTGCTTTGTCCTGCCTCGAGAAGTACGTAATACTTATGCGTATAATAATATATAATGTATAATGCATGTATACTGTACATGTGTGCATGTATTTTTTAATAGTATATATATGCGTGACGTGCTTTTTTATACCTCGCAACAGAATTATATTATATGTATACAGTATTTATAGTTTATATGATAGTAAATTAAAACGATCGACCGCATTACTATTGCAGTTAAGCCCGGCTGGCTATTAATGGCTATATAGTTTTTCTTTTCTAATCACCGAACACGAGTATTTTTTGATACGTATATATAATACATACCATGCAGCAATACTAAAGCATATAATATTATTATGTTTTATTTCCATAATATAATTTACTGCGCGTTTGCCACCACAGTGATTACGAGACGTCAAAAGAACGGTTAAATATACGATGTCGAATAAAATGTGTCGTATACCACGTGTAGCAAGCATCATACTCATAAGCCATCTAGCATAAGTTGCGGTAACACGAAAAAGTAATAACTCATAGATAACCAGTCTGCAGTACGCATGTCTTTTATAATATCGCATAATATAGTAAGTACATAGAATGTACAGTGAATTAAATATAATATATACAAATATAAGATACCACACGGTGGAAATACTTATTTTTAAATATATCTTATTGTATATCTGAGACAGAACAAATTATCAATATCATAATATTAAAACATGATTCTATTTTAACTATAATATAGTAGCACAGAAAATAACTATAAATTCATGTTTTCGAAGAAAATTAATTTTTAAATGTGTTTTTTACTTTTTGAAAGAATGTATACCACTTAAATTTTTAATGTTAAGTTTTTCAAGCAAAATATTATTCTGGGAATTTAACTATCTAAAAATCGAATTTCGTACGAACATATAGGTATATCTATAGTCAAGTTATACATTTTTAAAGTTTAAAGATAAACGGAATAGTTGTACGAGAGTTATATTTCACTTATAAAAGAAATAAAAATTACTTTGTACAGCTGTGATAAATAAAAAAACATTATAAAATAATTAAATGAAAATTCACTCGAAATAATTAGCGAAAACACTAATGTCGTGCAATAAATTGTAGCCCTGATTTTTACCAATTAACCAACTCGGTGTATACGAGCAGCGACATCAAAAGTATGCGAGTACTTAACGTTCATGGTTATTGCCGCTTGGCTGGAGTCCAGTTTTTATTCTCGATGAACCATAGGCATATTATACTTGTAAATTCTGGAGAGAAAGGCATGCCATTATTTAATTTTGTGACTCGTGTCGTTGAAATAATATACGTATCTAAGTACTTATATCTTATTTGTGACACGAGCGTGTGTTAGACTATATTATAATAATATGTTGTTAGAGGATTTATGTCGAACGAGTAACAGTGGTCGTTATGGAGGTGAAAATCATTTGTTAAGCCCAGTCGGCCGAAGTATTATCTGCGAGATTTCGGTCAAGCTCACGTAACGAGGTGTAATGTATTAAGCTGACTGCCATGATTGCCGATAGTTACAGAAGAATTTGTTTGAGCTGACATTTTAAACATTATAAATGAACCTTATCCGATGACTGTTGCCTTCCCACAAGTTAAAACGCTCGATCCCATCGTCAAGAAGTCTATTATAAAATGTAATTTAATTTTTTTTTCTTATAGTGTATACTACTCACTACTCAGCTTCATTACGTGCAACCTGCAGCAGGTTTTCATTATTTACCTGTTTTTTACCTGCATTATTATTTAAATAGTTTATATTATAAACGATACAATTGAAATACAATATTCATTTTATTAAAATAAATGATATAGACCCACAAACAATAATTTTCAAGTTATTAATAAAATGTTATTTGACTTATGAGACTTTGAAAGTATATACCTAAATGTTATCTGCAAATAATAATTTGAGTATAAAAACATCTATAACTGCAGTCTGCATGTACAACAATACTATCATAAGGTTGTTTTCTTTTTTGTATTCTTACAGTACCTATACTCACAAAAAGATCAGTTTTATTTTTAATATAATAATAGCCAGTAATTGATTAAAACAGGTTGTTTGAACATTCATATTCTCCATTCGAGATTATTCATCAGCTGTTTTTCTTTAAATGAATAATTGTATAAAAAGTTTCTCGTTTTTCCACTTTGTGCTTGAAATACTGTTATTTAATGAAAATACACTTAAATATTTAATAGGTACCCTATAATAACGACAACTATATAATCAATCATATCAATAGTTAATTATTATGCTACAAGTACTTATGTACTAAAAATGTCTACTATCTATGTTCACTTATAACTAATTGCCATACGAAATAATAAACTTATAACTAATGATAACATTAAACCTATTTTAATAAAATGTTCAGAATAACTCTGTATGGACATTATTATTATGATAGGTAGGTATGTCTTATTATTACATACACATGAATATAATAATATATTACGTCCTAAAAATGTTAAAACATTGAACTATAATTTAAAAACATTTACAACTAGATATTTTTCAATAAGTTTTCTTTATATTATACATAGATTAAATAATAAGATTTGCAAATATGATCTCAAATATGCATTATTCTATAACACCTAATATCTAAACCTAAATATATGTATAATGTAAATATAAAATAAGTTGAGTCATTAAATATACCTAACCTTTTTTTTCTTTAAATAATGCAATTATTATAAAATCTGTTTTTATTTTTAGAATTTTCTAGAAAACTCGTAGATTATATTTGAAAGTTTTTGAGATTTTATGTGTTGTACAAAAAAATACCTTGAATATACAAACTTTTGTTTTTAAATAAGAACCTCCATTTTCTTCTATAAATTATTTAGCAGATAGATTTTCTGAAAATAATGACGCATAAAAATCATAATTTTAAAGAGTATTTTTCGAATTAATTAATTTTGTATACTAAAGATAATAGGCCCACATCCCGTGATAATAGGTTTAAAAGATATTGAGTCTATGATGGTGATTTGAAAATTTTAGTAATTAATATTAATCTATCAATATTTGGAATTTTTAAGAATACTTCTAGTTACTAGATCAAATATTAATTATTATGTATACCTCATATTTTTGTAAGGACTATTATCTTGGGTTTAAAAATGTTAATAACTAAGATATTACTTATTCAAATTTGAATGAGTAATATTTTTAAAAGATAATTATCTACTAGTTAGTAGTTAACTTATAGTAACAGTGAAATGAGAGAAGGAGTTATTATTTGAAAAACAGAAGTTTGTATTACTACAGTATAATTCTTAAGTAGAAAAAAAACCTTAAGAATTTGAATAAATTCATTATCAAAGGAAAAAGTAAACGTTCTTGGTAAATCGTTTTATACATATAAGAAAAAAATATTGAGAATGACTAAACTTCGACATTATTTAATGAAAAATTATGATAACGATTATTTTGTAAAATGTTATTTTTTGTAATTAAAGATTATTAGACAATTGTATTTAAAAGAAAACCTAAAATATAGATAGTCGTCATTCACCTGTGTATAGTAAATTAAATTTGTATCTGAATTACAATCGTACAGAATTGACTGAAAAATAAGTAGTGTACAATTCATTGCAACATCCTAACATTCTTAACTATTATTGGTATATTTTATCGTTATGACATTTAACAATTTTTGACTCTACTATATACAATGTACATTAGAAATATTTTTTAAATAAATCAAATATGATGATCAAATGCAGGCAATAATTGTGTTTGTACCAGACATAAAATAAAAACCAAAACCATATTTTAGGACAACAAAGTAAAGTATATTATATTTTATAGCTCATACAATGAGCGGTCCATTTGATAAAATCCAATATTCCAGTATCCAATTTACTAAATATTATACTTTGATTTTGTCTTTGATTTCATCGGTATGCGATTAAATATAAAAACGGTATTTGAAAAATAGTTAAATGGTAATTATTTTATTAAATATTCCCCCCTCCACAACAAAAGTTACTTATATTAGCATTGTGAGACTCACATCTAATTGTACTTAAGCGAGTACATTCAACGTAGAAATAGTTCTTTCAGTTGTAAATTAACTGTTTTTGTAAATTCACCATTATTAGTATAATCTTTTGCAGTTATTGAATTACATAATATAATATATTATATAAAATATATTATAGCTTATAAGCAAGGAGTATCATTAGTATTGTTTTTATTTTTTTTACCAATAAAGTTTCAACATAAACTTATTTTATAATTCGACAAGACATCAATTATAATAATATGTTTGTTATAATTTTTATTTGTTTAAGCATAATATTAGTTATATAGTTCTAGTTTCTATTAGTATAAAAGACAAATGACATTAATTTATAAAAATTAATGAATAAATAGAAATTAGAACAAAATAAGGTATGTTTTGTAAACAGTCAAGTCCATAACATAATTTAAATATTAATATTACTACTATACCAGCGTTGAATAAATGTGTAAAATAAGTAGTACAGTGTATCACATGTTTGTACATCTAGCCTATACCCTGACGTTGTAGAAATATATAATATTTTAATATGCCATCCAACGATAAATATACAACTCACATATTATGGTGAGCGACGGGAAATGGGGAGAGGTAACTAAAATCGATTTAGAAGTTGATCTCTTGAGTATGATTTATTAGATCTATTTGTATTTTTTTTATATATACATTTGTACTGTACCAACGTATATTATGTGATTATAATATTATATGTAAATATTCCAAGAGACTTTATCATTCGTCCGTCATATTGTCTTATTTTTACTCAAATGAAATATGGCAGCGTTGTGTTAATGTCGACGTGTATTCTTAAATCTTACTTCTGTAATATGATAAATATTGTAATTATAATAAGTCAGCAAATTAATACCGATTCTAAAAATTATTTATATTATTAGGAAAATAGGAAATATGTTGTTTCACTATAACTAAAAAATTAACATCGATCTTCGCCAAAAATAAAAGTCTGATGACCCCCGCGATATGTATTATTGCTAGCAGCTGTTTAATTGAGACATTAATTAATTATACGCTTTACTTAATGTTATGTAAATTCGTTAGCTTATGCACTTATGTAATATAAGAGTGGTGATTCATACTCACCCTCGTTTTTCCTTAATAATGTAGTTATTCGAAATCGACAAAATCTAATTTTTAGAATTATCAAATACACTTAAATGGAGCAGTATTCCTTATTTTAAAAACAGAAGTTTGTATTACCACAGAATATTCCTTAAATAGTAAAAAAAAATCAAGAATATAAAAATATAGTCTGAATAAAGTACTCGTATATAAAAAATTCCAAAAATCAGAATTTGAATGAATTCATTATTAAAAGAAAATATGGCAGTGAGCATGCTTGGTGAATACACTATATTGTATATTGTATAATATTTTTCTAACGTAAACACACATAAAAGTCTTTTGAATTTTGTCTTTAGATTGTTGTCCAAACGCGTGCGCATTATGCCAATACAATGTTATAATATAATATACGTGACACAAAGTGTAGTGGTGTCGGTCTCCGTTTGTTTCGTAATTTATATTGTTTGTATTTGTTATTGTTATTTGACTCGTACATTTCATGTTTATATAGTTTTAATAGATATTATATACGTAAATATCATAAATAATAGGTATGTGTTATATTTTGTTTACGTGGTATTATATTTAGCTACATGCGAAGAATGTAGTATGAGTATGTACTAAATACTTTAAAATCTGATCGATTGTTAAATGTTCCGAATTAAATATCTTCGGATGTCGAAACGAGGATTATAATAAATATTACTGATTCATTTGTATAGGTAATAATTGTTTATATTATATTATTTAGTTGCTTAACAAGTAAAACAAAAAAAAACACTATATAATATTGTTATAATCATTTAATGAGTGTTCGACAGGGATGGTTCTATATCTAAATTCTATGATATAACAATCAAAACAAATTTTGAGTAATAAATGTCTTACGTTTTGATAGCTATTAAAGTTACTACGTATTTAAACAAGCCAAGGGGATTCGTCTATCAACTACCTCTTAAAACTACCACTGGCATTTGGATACTCCCTAGGATTGGAAAATTTCTTGGAACGTAACTTAGTTGTATTTTCCAGGAGTTCTGGATAAATGCACGGGAATCAATTACCATTTATGATATTAATCATTATATAATGGTGTATTTAAAATATTATATTATATTCACTATTTTATTTTACAATACATAGTTAAAATATCAATAAACATCCTGACAAAATAAAATTATAATTTTCTTTTAATTGATCAAAAATTAATAATATACTTACAAAAAAAATATAGGCATGTGCTTTTATAAGCATTTTTATTGAAATGTTTTTGGTAATGAAAATAAAATCATATTTATAAGAAAAATAAAACAAACAATTAAATTAAAATTTAATAGTTGTAGGTCAACTATGATGTTTTGAATGTGAAAAATGTTCACCTAGCACTTCTAATGCACACACACAAAATGAGTGGATATTTTTTTAATTATGTAATATATCTTATTTAATGTATTATGCAGGTAAAATACTAAAGATCGCTTTGACTGTACTTTTAAAACCAAAACTCTTGTTGGTAATGATGTTTTATAAAAAAAAATTAAATACGATTTTTGAGGGCTGCAAATGTGATGACACTCAAATTTTCTCCCAAATTTAGGTAGGTAACCTTTTTTCACTCGAATTGCCTCCCATAGGATACCTAGATTATTAATTAATATATAAATTGTTATACATGTGATATTGATAATTATATTGATTTCCGTAATGTTCAAAAATATTAATTTTGAGACATAGTAAACAGTATTTCTCACATGGATTAATTTGTTGAATGTAACAATCTTGTCGATCACTTATTATCTGCAGTTATAGAGATAAGTCCATCATTATATACAACCTTAAGTTGTTGACTATATAACAGAATGATATTTCATCTAAATTATTTTATGTATTGGTTATTTATTATTTTTATTATAATTAATCATTACTGCGAGTAGGTCTATCTACTAAAATATTATAATTATTAATTTATATATAGGTAATATTAATTGACATTAAATCAATCGATATTGACTCAATTTTTTCAGTTAATTTAATTTATAAATATTTCCTATAATGTGTAATATAATACCTAAATCGATTAATTATAGCTATCGGAGGCGATTCCAGTACAAGAGGGTCCAAAATAGGAGGCCATTCAAGTGAATGATATTTTGGAAATCGGGAGCAATTCAAGTAACCTATAAAAAAATAAAATTACGGGAAGCAATTTTAGAGTCAGATAGGAAACAATTCGTTAACGCAGAACCTAGCTATTATACAATTATCTATAAAATTGGGAATTATATAATACATTTTTTTGTAGAGCTTTTACTTATATTAAATTATACAATGATGCTATTGAATGTTATTAAAGATGATTTCAAAGTGTATCGTGTGTAATATAAAGTTAAAATGTGACAAAAAGAGGAAGTTAATTAATAAGTGTAGTATACTGAATTCCCACATTTCCAAGGTGAATTTAAAAACGTATAACTGTTACATAATATGACACGAAATTTATTTTATATAAAGTTTTTTTTCAAAAATTATATAGTCTAAATGAAAGTATCAACAGGCGACATACATATGGAGTCGTTCTCGAAAGTTTCTCTATCACTCTCACCAGCATATACCTTGTGGGATTTTGGTGATTTCGTTATCGATGGCCTCTTTAAGTTCTTCTAAGATTCGAGGACGATGTTAAAGAATATAAGTTTAAAAGTATTCCTCCACAAAAATTAAAATATATCATATAGGCTCAATTCATGGGAGAGAAGCAAGTGCGAAATGTCATCTGCGTCGCCGTCACACACTCGGTGTTTTTGACAAATACCTCGATAACGAAACTATGTTCATTATCGGACTACGGTATAGCGACGACTAAAAACCTTATTAATTTCCTAATCCAACGAGATAAACCACTCTAATCTAATTGATTTGATTACGCATCAATGATTATTTGAAATATGGGAGTCCATTATGCCGCACCCTGGTGCGCGACTAATACATTTTTACACCCACCTGACGATTATTATCACAACGGTTATACTTCAAGATAATAGTATTTATTTTTATTTTTTTTAAGCTTCGGCAACTATGGCTATTAGCTATGGGATTTTTTATTACAGTATGGTAAGGTAAAGTATAGGTTTTTGAAACACGTGTTCTCTTGTATGGCACATACCTTCATTACCTGCAAGAACCCGGGTGGTCACCCATCCGAGAGTTAGTAACGTAACCATTCAGTGACTGTAGCCAAACATTACGCCACACCATACTCCAATATTAGTATTTTTCAGTAGTTACATAATAGTGTCATAGTGTTAGTACCTACAGAGTATTTTAGCTACAACTTATTATAAAAATTAAATACATAAGATAAGACCTAAGACCAAATACTGTTTTGTAAAGAATGTCTTACTTATCATACATCATACATCCGGTTGAAGATTAATAATATTTCAAATATATTAAATACATATTGGAACAATTCACATTTAAGTATTTGATTTACTGACTAATATTTTTTTCAGCTTGGATACCTCATTGCTCTACTTTGTTAATAAAATCGTTTTTAAAAATATAATTTTAACTTAAAAATATATATAGTACTTACCTATTTATTCGAAACAAAAATTAATACAAAAATATATGTTTTAATTTTTATATTCTATGGAATTTCTAAGTGTCAACCAAAGTACAGCCTACTAGCTTGGATACAATAAGCAGCTAGCATAGTATCAGTCTAATAAAATGTTTAACGCTATTCATACATAATGTGATTTACCGTGCATTAAACCAGTCTGAATAATAAAATCAATATTCGTTTATATATATATAATAATATAGGTAAGATAATAAAAATAATTAGTTAAAATAAATAAACTTTCAGGACATGAGCGACTGCCATAATATTTGAAATGAAAATTATATACATGCGTACACACCACACACACGTTCTAACGTACATATGTATATATAAAATTATACATTCGACCATTATTACTTTTATACCCAAAAGTTATACTTGACATTTGTTCTGTATATAATTGAAAATTATGTATAATTCGATAATAACTACGTATTTATATAATATGCGTATTATTATATTCTATAGGAATAGACGCGGTGTACATGTACACACTGCAGTATAGGCATATTGATACTACCCTACGTCCACATCAATCATAATTTAAAAAGTTCTTGTCCACGATCCGAATCAACATAATAACCATAATGGTCTCTGCAGTTTGTTTACTTTGCGTACATATTGTATTATATTATAATATAGTGATAATATTTTTCTTTATACCAACACACATTACATTTTCCTATATTTACCTACTAATCCTTTGCTATATAAGAAAATAATACTTATATATTATTATTATTTGAAAATATTATATTCGTTATTATTTTTTTTTTTAATGAAAACAATTTTTACAATATGCATAAAAAAATACAAAATAATCTTAATAAAACAGTATACTATCATGATCTTATAAAAAATCAAATTTTTGTAAAAAAATTATAAAATTTCAAAATAATGAGAAAAAACGGAAATTTACAAAAAACTAGTTTTTGACAAAATCGATTTTCTCATTTCATTGTAATTCAAAAACGAATAACTATAAATACTTGAAATTTTCACCAAATGTTTATATTAGCATATAAATGGTATAAATTTCAAAATATTTTGACTTTTTTTTGCTATTTTAAGACGTGTTACACTTTCGAATTTTTTCAATAATATTGTAGATAGACAATTTTTTACTCGGAAATTGGATTCGGATGAAGAATAACAGTTTTTTTGTTGAAATTCAAAAATATTTTTCTTTATAACTTTTATATATGTATATTACTTTATTTTATATACATAATGACATTTTCAAAACATTTAGAATTATTTTATACTATATTGTTTGCTTATACTACACGTATATTCACCCCGTTTCGTCATTGATTCATAATTTTATAACATTAATAAATAACTTAAAAGTATATACTATATTAGAAACTAATAATGGTATAATAAATGCAATAATTTCAGTAAAAATTAATTTAAATTACCATATTACTTATAGTCTTATAGTAAAATAAATTACTATAATAGCAATAAAAAAATATATATTATAAAATATACTTAGTAATAAGGCTGATTTTCGCTCAGAACTGTTTTTCACATATTATATTGATTTATCATTGAATCCAAATTGAATAGTTAACAAATATATTTCAGTGACTTACTTATTGACGAGTTACACTCGACACTTAATGTACACTGTACATCAGAGCCAGTTATCTACTTTCTTCCTTTTTTTTTTTATGGAATTTATTATTGATAATTTGAAAAATTTATTATTATAAATATATAAAAAATATATTTATAAATACATTTTACACATAACATTTTGATATATTATTTTGTACAGATAGTCCTAAACAAACTTTTTAAATGGGAAAGAAATTTATTTTTGGAATTAATTAGGTACAATTTATTGAACTCAATTAGATTATTTTTCGATCCAAACTAGATGTAAATTTGGAGGACTTAACTGTAATACTTTCATTTTATGACCTAATTAATTTTACTTGTGAAATAAGTTTGTGTTTAATTTTTCGGCGAATTGGGCTTTATTTGTATTTTGTATTAAAGATTTAAATCTTTTTAGTTGATTAAAATTACTGCTAATGATATACTAACTGTAATAATAATAGTATAAAAGAATATTCGAATTGTTTCAATTGAAATAAAAGTTTTAAAATAAACGTAAAATACTATATTTGATTTTTATACATACATTAGTATTGTAAAAGATTGGCTTATGAGGCCAAATAATAGGGTAAGTATAGTTACTTGTGGTGATATTCCCCTCCTATTACTTATATCCTGCAGTATACATTCGATTTCTTATACTATTTCTTTTTTAAATAACCAATCCATCGGGATAAAAATTGTTTAAGAAAACGTCTTAAGCTCAGAAAAATCAATATTTCTCAATTTAATATTATTGGTATATTTTGTGGTTTTGGAAAATAAGGGTTGTATTCGAGATGAATTTCAATTAGAACACGCTTCGGTGCTTTGGACATTGCGTAGTCTTATTATACGTACACATTTAATCGAAATAAAAGTATCTTCAAATGATATAATTTAGGGTAATTTTTGGTCAGACCTCTGTGGTACCTTTAAATAATCAGCCGCCGTGGTTTTCTTTCTTTGCACCAGAATAACGGCGGATAAGGCTAAGTATTGAAAACTATTTTCGTGCTAGAACAAATCTATTAAAACTCAGATTCGTATTTTTTCGATTAAAGAAATTAATAAAATATGTATAATTTTTACCAAAATCAGCACACGTTTTATATTTTATTTATTTATATTGTATTATTATAGCAATATGAAATTTTAAAATGCAACTAACCGAAAAACGATAGGTTACAGAATCCGACAAAAATCACAATATCATATTTGTATTAATTTCTTCGACATTTTTCGAAGGGTCCTCTTCAAGTTTAAAGAAACCACCAAGACTACTAAAGTGACCTCTTTATAATATTAAACAAAATTCTTCGTTAGAACTTCTTCGAAATATTTGTTTACGTCTGGAAATGTGTTCACAAATATATGAAATATTATAAAATATTATTGTAATACCAATAAATTCTTAGCTTATTTGAGAATCTATAGTAAAATATTAGTATTATTATTAAGTATTTAATTTATTTGTTTTATTCAATTGTAGATATTATTTATGAAGTATTCCGAATATCGGTTGGTAATATTGTAAGATATTTAAATGGCTATTCTTAAATATAAAATTAACGTCTTCATTTAAATATATTTTAGGTTTTAGGAATAATTTCTTAATTATTATTTGTTGTTATCATTTGGTGTTTATAAACAAATAACCGTTTTTGAGTAAATAATACGGAAGAAAATGGTTTAGTAAGTTTAATTTAATTAGCCCCTGAAGAATTCATAAATCATTTTCGATAATAAATGTTGAGTTATTTTATAAACTGCAATACTAATGATTTGGAATAATTTTACAAAAATATGTTTTGCATTAATTTAAATAATAATTAAATTTAACCATTGCATTATAAAACACACACACACACACATATATATATATATAATGTTTTTAATTAATTTTAATGTGAACTCAGTCATATTATACTATTTTTACGTATATTAGGTACCAATTAATATACTTATATTTTGTTTCTAAAAATATAATGAAGGAGGAATAATTTACCATTTTACCAATGTTAAGTCTATATACAAAAACATTATAGGTTATTGCAGTCCTTAAAGTTTTGTAAAATCAGTGAAATTTATCGAGTTATAGTACTATAATGCACCATAAATTATAGTCCATAATAAAATGAGCAAAATTTTAAATGTACCTATTACAAGATACTTAAATATTTTGATAAAAAAAATGTTGTTACATAAAGCACACACGGAATAATAATATTCAGGCTCAAGCAATCAAGTATAATATTCTAAAAAAAATGCATTTAATTCGTTAAAAATTCAAAACAGTCTTTTATGCACTATTCCTATAAAATGTGTAGAAATCACTACCCTCTTAGATATCGCCTATAAGTATGCATATTTGTACAGAGTGAATCATGTAAGTGGCTATACTTATGCCAAGTTACATAAAATTCACTAAAAATTTAATATATCTACAGTAAGGTAATGGTCACATAAACACAAATTAGTGGGCCATAATTAATCTATTAAATTTTAGTGAATGATATTAATCAAATTTTTATCCAACTTTGAATTGTTCTTTAAATGTTGTCTTCGTACTGCGTTTTGTCATTCTTTTGTTTATACTTAATATACGTCAGAACACTCAAAACACGTGACGTGTACATAATAAGTTGAATATATTTCAACTCGAATGATACGATTACGTGATAAGTTATTCTTAAAAGCTTTTTTGAATTTTATATTTTTTTTAAAAAGAAATTGTTTCATCTAGTTTGAAGTAACTATTAATAACCCTAATTTTTGAAAAAATAATACAGTTAAGAATGTACGACAGCAAGGGCCCACCTACCCTGCAAAATGTATGGTCCACTAACTTAACTATAGTTCACTCATTTAAACTTAAATTAAATAACATATCACTCTGTATTACTGTATATATGTACTTATACTATAGTTAGATATTAGGTAGATACTACGCAAAGTGTATAATTTATTTAAAATCGTATAGTTCGTGTAGATAGCTTAATATTTCGTCAAACGGATTCTATTTTTCCAGTATTCTAATGGAGTAACGGGCTAACGTGTATGTATGCACATTTTTGCAGGAGGAAGAGGAAAAGAAGCAGACATTTTTTAAGCTTAAAAAAATCACTAGTGGTTCCCTTCCGCCGCAGTTGTTTATAACGTGTACTGTGTACAATACATCACATTTTTAAAAAAAGGTTTCATTTTAAGAACACTTTCATAGGTCGATAACAGTAAAAATATAATATAATAATGTATAAAAAATAGTGCCACTCTACATATTTAAATATCGGGACGAGCTTTTCCAATTGTATACACCACACACGAGAAGAGCGTATATACATACTCGTATATATAAATATTAAATATATATAAGTTCTACAACCTGCAGCTGCAGTTGTATAGATGCATTTTGTTATAGTATATATACGCCGAGGACATTATATAGCTCTTGTTGTATATTATATACTATATAATAATATACCTTTATATAATAGTATTGTACCTTTATAATATATATTATATTATTATACCTTCGGTTCGACATGAAGTTCATCATCATATTGTATTATATACCTACAAATATCACATTTTCTTCGGATCAGACGACGTTTCGCGTACGAGTGTGTGTGTGTGTGTGTGTGTGTGTGTGTGTGTGTGTGTGTGTGTGTGTGTAGTGTATGTGATGCGCAAGGGGGAAAAGGGAGGGGATTCAACAAAACTCACATCATTTGACGTGTACACGCACTAGCGAATAGTATTATGTATTTTATTATGTTGTATGTATTGAACTGCCGGACAATCGCGAAAAACATATTTTTATGCGAACAAATAGAATAAAAAAAAAACCTTATACAATATATTGTGATATGTACACTTTTATATAGTATACCTATCTATGTATATTTTATAATATATGTTTACTTCTTGGAACCATTGACCCCTTCGAATAAAGTTCAACTAAAGAAAATTTGAAGAAAAAAAATACGTCAATGTCATACGTTATGTGCTTGAGATAGGGTTATTATATTGTGTATCCATTTTCTACGTTAGGGCATTAACGCTATTATGTAGTACCTAGAATATATAATACATATATTTCGACATGTGTGGTTGGGTGTGCGATGTACGCAGATGACCATAAAATATTTAAATCGAATGTAAGCTATTTTTATTCTAAATAATTTAAAAAGTATTCAGAGATGATGCACTGGATAATAATAATAATTTATCGAAATCGGTAAATGTTAGTTTTCAATGATTTTATTAATAATGATAATGAATAATTCTAGGGGAATATAATATAATGGTCAACAACTCAAATAGTTCAACTTTGAGTCGCTGTCAAATCAGTAAACCTTTAACCGATTAACCGATTGTTGAGTATAAATGTAAAGAAAGAGCTATTATAGATGCTAATCGCAATAATCTATGTCGTTACAATAATTCCTATATATTCTATATAATTTAGTATAATTAAGTCAATACAAATAGTGTTACTCATGGGAAAAGGCCCTACAACTAGTGAGAAAGCCATCACTTGGATCAATTTCTATGTGTAAATATAAAATACCTATATAACTACAAAAGCAATAAACGTTTCTAGTAGTTAGAGGTAGATCTATAACAAAGAATCTAAGGGAGGCCGGAGGCCATTCGTTCAAAATTATGATACATAAATATTTATTTTGTTAAGTCGTAAATATATTATGTGTAAGTATCAAATTAAGCACTTGTAACTGTTATTAAATTATTTTTTAAAGATGGTGTAATATACGCACATATAATTACCAAAAAATAGATAAAAGCATAAATAAATGAAACATCTCCATATAATTTTAATTTTCAATTTTTATAAATTTAAATGTTTATACCAAAATATTGTGACTATTTATATTCTAAATTTTTGATTAGTAAATGAACAACTTATGAAAAACCTTGTTTAAATTTTTTAGTATTTTGACGTACTTGAAAGTTTTTATCAGTATTTACAGAAAAAAAAGAATTGAAAATTTCAAACAAATATAAATAACTATGAAAAAAGTCAAGATATTTTAAAAATGTAGAAAATTATAATATAAACATTTTCTAAGATGGTTATTCGTTTTTGAGTAAAATAAAAAAACAAAATTAAATTTGTAGAATATTTACTGATTTTGTGTAAAAATTTCCGTTTATCATAATTTTTTTTTTTTGTTCTTCCAGTTATTGTAAAAAGTACTGAGAAATTTTTCTTTTAACCACCCCCCCCCCCCACTATCCACTTTCCCACAAAAAAAATACCAATTTGTTACCAGAAATGGCAGAAACCAAAGTTGAAAATCAAAGCGTTTTTACGGTCCCAAAAAGTAATAACAAGCACAATATTAAAAAAATAAATACACCATTGTAAAATCAATACATTCATTGCTCCGCTCTAAAATGTATAATGACAGAAGTACTTATTATTATTATATATAGCTATAATAATTTATAGGGACTTAAATAATTGAATTCATTTATTACTAAATCTAAATCGTCAATTCGTGTTCTATAAATACTAATATTTATTAATAATTCCAAGTGGTCTTAGACTTATGGTACATTGATACGTTTCTTTAAAATGGTCTTTAGATGGAAATATATAATTTTAAATTTTGTACGTTAGATACAGTATTACTTATAATAACACGGAATATTTTTTTTAACCATATTTTATCACATATTTTAGAAAAATCACATTTTATTTAATAATAATAACAGATAAAATACGAGTTCATTAACTTTTTATAACCAATTATACCCGGCACCCCATGCGCATGCCAAAATTAACCTATACTACATCATTAAATTTATAGAACAAGGGACGTTTTTGTACAAATTCTGCATTATTCTTTTAGCCTTCTATATGAACTATAATAAGAAATAAGGATCATCAATAGATTATAAGAATAAGTCACACTAGACTCACCTAGAGGCAATACTCGTGAGAAATCTCTTATTGGTATGGCATGTAATTTAAAACTTTAAGTTTAAATTATTATTTAATCCTTATTGTATTTTACTAGTTATTGCATTATATAGGTATATATAAAAAAAGATTAATTCCCAATGGCAACGGTTCCGAGGTTTTCTTTTCTTGAATGATAAAAAAAAGGATGATGATAATAATAATAATACTACTACAAGTCAATTATAATATTGAATAATACTCTTGAATAGGACTCTTGTTGTAGTTGCTGTATAATAATACGGTGGTCCGGCAAGACTGGCAGCACTGCGCCGCGCGACTCTCATCCCTTTTTCCGCGCGCTCTCCTCGCACAGCGGCGGCGAAGCGGACGACTAGTGACTATACAACATAACTACTGCCCGACGACGACGACGGCAGTTCCTGTCCACCTGTCGGCTACGACAAACGCCGGTGCACCGATAACGTCGTCGCGGCAAGAAACCCGCACGATCGCACGTGGTCATCTGCGCGCGCGCGCACATTTACACGGACGGCACTTGTCGTACGATAATAGTAATTATTAGATTATTACTTTTCGCGATCCGATCTATTATATAATAATATTATAAATTATAATTAAAGACCGGCAGACAGGCTGGCTCGTATCATCGTTGCTGATCAATAACAATATCGCTATCGTAATAAATTGTGAGTCCACCCCACTCGAGAGGCGATTTATATTTTTTTCGCTCCCGAAAATCACCGCTGTAAATCGACTACACTATATAATTGTACGATAACACTATAACGATAACTGCAACGGTAATAAAATTTATAATTCCATAGCAAAGATATACCGTTGCCGTGTCGCGTCGTATAACGTCCGTCCCGCGGGATACATATACACGCGATTCTTGTCGTGCCGAATTCGACGCATCATGCGGTGTCGTACCGCTGCCGTAGCAGCCGTCGGTGCCGCCGCGGCCGTGTTTTTGGCTCTGATCAGCGCGGCCGACGCGGGCAGCTGTCTTGAAGCTAAGCTATGCTGTCCCGGCCGCGACTCGGCGTGCGTCGTCCAGAAGACGCCCATCAACGCCATCATCGAGGATCCCACGGACAAGCCGTGCTACTGCGACCACGCGTGTCTCAAGCTCGGCGACTGTTGCACCGATTTCAAACCCGCTTGTGGAGGTTAGTGCACATTCTATATAATATGAATATTATGATACATATTATTACATATTCAACAAATCGTCATATTTTTCTCTTGTTTCATTATCCAAGCCAACTTTGACGGAGGATATTAATAAGAGCACTTGTCTCGGGGTACCTAGCACATACGTTATCCACGCTCACCAGGATTTCATTTTCTTAATAAATTTCCAAAGCGAAAAATGAGATTTCCCATATAGTTTCAAGTACATTCAATCTATCACAATTCGATTTTTACCGTTTTTACATTTCAATTTCACAATCATTATAAATAAAAAAAATATTTCTAAAACACTGTTTGATGTATAATCAACGAATATCAAATAAATATTTATGTTATTTAATAAGCATTTTAATTTTAAAGTTAAGATTAGCGGAGTATACAACTTTTACACTTTTCACAATTTTATTCCACCGAGATATAAATTTTAATCGAAAAATTCTTATTTAATAAAATGTATATAATATACATAATTCTATTTTTATGTATTATATATTTGTGTTAAAAATTTAATTGATTTTAATAAAAAAAAAAATTGTTTTGAGAGCACAAAAATATACTTAAATTTTAATGCAGTCGTATAAACAAATCGGCCTTAACAATAAAATACAAATAGGAATTCATAATTATTTTATCATCTTTCCTGATGAAGGTTTTCGTAGAAATCTTCATTTTAACATATTCAAGGAGTATATTATTTTCATTTTTTAGCATACTGGTCAAGACTAATTATAACAATATGATTGAAAATTTTTTTTCGGACCCATCAGTATACAGATCCTAATTGTATTAATTCTGAAAAACTAGTGAGAACTGAACGAATAAAACGACCACTTTTTTCTCAGTCTGTGTATGATTACCTTCTGTTAAAGAATACAATATGCCGATAGAAAAATAAATAAAATACTTACATATTACTAAACGTTTCATTTATTAAAACACACAATATATATAAATATATTATATTTTTAATAGTTTTAAGAAATATAAATTACGGGTTTACTCTTGAAAATAAACTGATTGATTTCAAAAAATCTACTTACAATTAATAATATTTGCTAGCCATAGCCTTTTTTAAACTTGTGTTCATAATAACTGCATGAAGACTTTTGTAAGCTCTAATGATTTTCTATTCAACAGCATCTAAGGCTTATGTTTATTGATTATGCAATTTATTAATCTAAATAAAAAATATTTAATAATAATAATAATAAATAATAATGAAGATAGATTGTAAATTTTCATATAATGATTTACGCAAAAATAATAGTCGTAACGGTATAATAATTACTCAACCCTTATAATTGAAAATTTAATAATTTATTATGTATAATAAACGTAAAACTATTAAAATTTAAGTGGAGAGCGTCGAAAAAAACAAATTCAAAATCATAAAATAATATATTATGTTAAATACCTATACACTAAACGACAACGACCACAACATTAAGCAACAATTTTAATATTCATAAATAATTTTCATTATATTTTTATGTTTTATGTTTATAACGTGCATCTAGTATCTACACACAATATTGTATATATGAATTCGTGTTATTACCCTTTTATAGTGATGTCAGTCTGAATAGACTGCTAGTACTTATACCTACTGAAAATTCGTTTAGACAATGTTATAAATTATAATATGTAACACTAATTTAGCTATATTTCATTTTAGGCTCGTAAATTAGACGCACTTATAAGGAAACCAGGAACTTTGCATGCAGCACGACTACGATTTATGTTCATATATTATTGTATAACGTGCGTCATATAATATGCCTTATTGGTATTTTTTTATTTTTGTTTTCGACACGCGCGCTATACGTGAATTGTTATAATAAGGCCACGCAGAAAATACGATTAAACGAAATTGAAAAACTACAATAGCTGCATATAGCCATATAGACTTAAAATTTGATCGCACTCGAATAATGGTTGTACGAATGGAGTTCGGTTAATCCAATGCAAGTTAAAAACGGTCGATTGCTTACAATTCGTCAGTCGTTGTTTTTTTGCGATTTTCTAGAAAACTGTACACTTATAGGGTTAGGCGCTGCTAGGAAATTCGAGAAAACGGCTTCTTTTGTAACTACAATAGTACAATAGTATACAATACAACGTTACGACGTACAGTGTTTCATATATGTATAGGTAGGTACTGCCGAGGTGTGATGTCAGAAATGTCTTGACCGTTTTTACCGGTCTGAAACTCGTTTTTGCTGAAAGGAGAAAAAAACGGCACGCATTGTTGTAAAATCGATGTACATAGGATTTGACCAGCATCTAAAACGTCCGAGTTATTCGCAAAACTAAATAAGTGCATCGTTGTGCCAAACAACTATTTATTTTATATTTTATGGAGACGCGAATAGTATTTTGAGTAAGGAAGAACGCTGAGTTCATTCGGTTCGATATATCATAAAAATAACAAGGACTTGAAAAAATAATGTGCCCACCCCATCACCCAGATTAGGATCACTATATTTTATAAATACTAAGTACTTCATTTTTCTTAGTAAATAATAAAATTATTTAGTTTATATAATATGACTTTAATGTTTATAATAAATAATATACGGCTAATGTGTTCGATTAATCAAGTTATTGCATAAAGGTAATATTATTATAAATCGGTAACAATTTATTAAAATTTAATCGTATAACATAACTAATGACGCATCATCAAGTTGTCTATATTAATGTAAACATAATAATTTTATAAGTAGTTAATACAGAATATATCGTTTATAATGACACCGGTTGAAGTAACACACCGGGTCTAATGACTTTAAATTATTAAAGGTTCTATTTAAACTCCCATTTTTTATATTCTCATTTTAAATCGGTTATTATGACATTCTTATTTCTTAATGACCATAAGATGCGGTGACGTTTATTTTTTGGTGAATTTGAACAAATATCTTATTCATACCTAATGACAACGGGTCATATATTTTCAACGGTTACAACAAAAATAATTTTCAATATAATGAGAAAAATTTAACAATTAATGTAAAATTATATGGTCGTTAATAATATAAGTTCAAAAACAAGCTTTGAAAAAGTAGAGACGAAATACATTGTTTTATTTTTAAAATCATGTTACAAACTAAAAAAACAGATTTTTTTAATGTGTAATTAATAAATACACTTTACTTTTTAATAACATACATAGGTAGTTACTAATTAGTTAACACTTTTCGATTAAAATATAATATGATGTACCTATTATGTTTGAGTGTTTTCTAATAATTTTTTTTAAATGTTAGTTATTTTGACCTGTTTTGTCTTGTCCTTTGAACATTATTATAAATAATTACACGTGATTTCTACTGCATATAATTATAGTTTATATAATATAAGATTATACAAGTATATCTGTGCTTACAATGTTTATATAATATTAAAGTATATTTTTGTCTACTCTTTACTATAATTAGCTCAAAATGCATGCTTTAAATTGCATATAGGTACAATTGTAATAAGCCCAAATACTTTTATTTAATTTATTTCTAAAATGTTTTGTCCTACTCCTAATTATTATTGTGCCTATGAATTCGATTATTTATTTATACATCTGTGGCATAGCTAAAAGATGGGGCTTGGGTGGCTGCAACCCTCCCAAAGATTTAAGGACAGTTTTAAAATGCTCTCAATATTGTGTAAATGTGTTGCATATAAAATGTACCTAACCACGTATAAAAAATTATAATTTTTATGAAGGTCACCGTAAAATGTTATATACCCATGGCATCAATATACCAAACATAAAAGGAGCCCTCTCGCCCCTCCCCAAAAAAATTCTGACTATCGTATTTTTGTACTTAATTTATATATTACTTTATTGATTATAACTTATGTCACACTTGATCATAATATATATAGGTGGGTATGCTATGAGTCTATTGCGGATTTAGTACAATTTTTAAATTATTAATTTGCTTGTAATAATTGCCTCGTTTTTCGTGGAGGTTAGAATCGGTGTAAAGGTCTTTTATGCAATAATATCGCGCGTAACAAAAATACCTACCTACGACCTACCTACAATTCCCCCGACGCATTTGAAAGGCGACAGTCGGACGATTCTGTATATAATATTATTATTATAATATATTCCGTACAATATATTATAATAGTAGGTACCTATTCTATATATACGCCCCCCAAACGATTTTCATCCGTATAAAACTTCTACACACGTGGTGTGCATATATAGATACGTTGGTAGGTATCTACTGGTGTCGTCGGACGCGTGACTATATAATATGATTTACGCGCACACCAAGTTTATTCACATCTCGGTCACACGCACCGCACGTCGTCGTCGTCGTCGCAGTTTCGATCAACGTAAATATTTATAGTATGGATGTATTGTATATAGTATAATATATTATTATTATGCATATCAGTATAATACATTGTATTATCGTATATGAGTTTTTGGACGGTTATTTTTCCGTCTCCCGTATATTGGTACGTACCTACACGCACACGTTACGTTGTTATATTTTTATTTATTATTATTTATTTTTAGTTTTAAACGCGATCGACTTGATAAATGGCTTTTAACTTATAGTACGTAATATACGTACTGCGGTGGGCACCTTCGAAACTGTATTATATTATATACATGCATAATACATATACGCTCTATGCAAGATGTACAGTATGTACGATTTTGCCGTATCGAAAATAACATTATTTTCGGTTATTATTATTATTATTATTATTATTATTTGAGGCAAAATGGTAGTCGTCTTCAAGAGGCGCTCAACTATAGATAGAACAAGTACATCGAAACATTCGAAACCCTATGTTAGGGTGGCAGGGTGGCGAAGGTGTAAATGTATACACAATTTTTTATATAGTTATCCGACGTGTAAATGGACATATAGCTATGTCACATACCTAATACGTACCTATGTAACATTATTTGTGAGCGTAGCTATACTGCTTTTTCTTATTAAAAAAAATTATATTAAAATAATCGATCAATTGACGTACCTATATTTGCAGTATTTGATACACAAGTGTGTCACAGTTCAAAAAGAACCGAATATAAGGTGACAAAACAAAATAACCATCCATTTCGTCAAATAAATGTACAGATTTACTTACTGTATAGTAGGAATATTTCGAATAAGATCTTTGAACGCACTGCATGTTTAAATTCGTTATGAATTTTCGTATACGATACTACGATGTATGATTTTATTTTATATTATGTATTATGCATGACCTACTACTCTATATATATCTAAACTTATATTGTGAAAAAAGCTGTTTTTCTCCAATTAATTTGATTTATTCGAGAAGAAAAAGTTTTCGATCGTTAATTATAGAAAAAAATGTATAGATATAATAATATTTACACTGAATTCAAGTATATTTAATACCTATTATATAGAAATAGTTTTAAGTTATATATAGATGTACACTTGTGCTTAGAAAAATGCGTTCAACATTTTACCACATTCTAATATAATATTAAAAATGAATAAGCGATAAGCAATAGAATAAACGCAAATAAAAATTATTTTCGATCTAATTATTTTGGCATTCAATTTGTTTTTTGTATCCACTAGACTTATAGTGTACTTATTTATATATGTGTATGTACTGTACTATTGTATAGATATATAGAATAGAAAAGGTAAAACGAAACGAACTAAATTATGAAATTGGACGTTTTTTATTCGATTTCATAATTTTTGTTAGTTTACTCGTTTCAACCTATACATCCGAAAAAAAAATGTAAAACTGATCGATTGAATTTAATAAACACGTGTGTGCTAGTGTGCTTACCGTCGCACGTATGGGATTCTACAGCGTTCACATATTTACATACGAACACTAATCAAATTTAAACATCATTAGTATTATTATTTTACACGGATACGATATTGAAAATAGAAAATAAAATCAATTATTGTAGGTAACGATAAATAGCGGTTGGATGTTTTTGAGCTAAATAAACATACACACGTTTAGAAATTTCGTTTGCTCATCATCATTACATTACAAATAATTCATAAATATAATATAATGGCCAGTTTGGTGTTCGTCAATTACGCCGATTTTTCTTAACTACCTTAAATATGATGTATTTATCACAAACTAAAAAGGTATACATTGATAGCGGTAGGAAAATATTCACTAAAATATTTTTTAGATACTTTATTTTGATTAAATAGACAAAAAATAATACAACGTTAAAGTATAAAATGTCTAAGTTATTATAAACCGTAATCACTTATAAATTACAAAGTTTGCGTTAATGTTACACCTAAGTCAATATCAAAAATCGTAAAATAACTTGTTGAGAATAACATCTTATTAAGACTCAATTGCAATCAAAAGATTATGGAAAAAAATTATTAATTAAAACAACATATTATAAAATAAATTCCAATTTATATGTGATTAACTTGCGATTTCTGGCACGATCGACGTATCTATACGATATACCCATGAATGTGAGTACTTCAATATCGTTTGGTTAAATTGCTGTATAATGTTTTTGAATCCTATAATTTATTTTCTTACTTACTATTTATAGTAAAATTGGCACATACCAGGCCGCACGGCTGCTGTAGTAATGCTATATAACTATTATATATTAAATGCAATGCGTATTGTATAATATAAATATAAATATAAATATATATGTATACAGCTAGGTAACTGCCATCGCACAACTCATTTATACATTAATTTGCTAAACAAACTTATGACGGCGAAAATTATTTAATTATTTACTTTAAGTACTTTTAGTATGCATTGATTATGAAAATGTTATGAAACGACGAACATATTATTATGATTGCCATTACCCGATAAACTTATAATTCCCCAAACCATGTTACTCGGTAATCGGTAAAACAAGTTCAAATAGTATATGTATACGTGCGATTCTTACAAATAAAACCTAATAAAATTTTTGTATAATATAATATATATTTCAAAGGGGTTAGAAAAGAGATGAAAACCAGTTTGTCTATGCGCAACCACATCAGCATGTTATAAATGAGTATAGAATAAACACTTATAATAACACGAGCAACCGCATTTTTCACTTTGTTGCCAAATTGATAATTATTTTTTAATATCACATCAGATGCAGCAAACTTTTTGAAACTCATAGACCATAGTTAGGTAATGACGATTTTGAGCGCAAACGCGATTAAATAGAATTTAAGCGCAGACAACGTCTATCTCCATCACGCTGCTGTTCGATCTTCTCGAGCTTATATTTATGTATATTATAGCAGAGAAGATGAAAAAAGCTTCAGCTTTATAGTAATTAACTTTTTGACACGGGTCTGGTAAACTTTTGTATAATCGTGCTGTACAACACGCGTGCACACATACACAATTTTAGTATAATCTCGATTTTCAAACTATACCATATATAGAGATAGTATTATTATATAGTACCTAAATATAGTCTATATTGTATACACTCGAATCTCACGTCGTATATAATACCGGTGGACGGATATTATAATTCAGCCGTACAGCTACGAGCGTAAAAACTATAAATATATAACGCGTGTATGATATAATATATATATAGTATCCTTTCGCTGCCACAGTTGCATGTATGCATGGGGCGAGGATCTAGGAATAAAAAACTGAGTGAAAACAGGTACAAAATATTATGTATCTGAACGTCGTACTATAATAAATTAATCAAGTACTCACAGTTTAAATAATTAAAACGATCACAAATCGTGTAAATATATAAACTATTGTATACAAACAAATTCTATAATACAATATTGAGACTAAAGTATTATACATTTTTATTGATAAATTACTGTTGAACAAGAAAGTATTTTTTAAACAGTAGCTTCATCCTTATTATATAATAATATTTATACAGTGGTATTTAAACCACGATATTTTTCCACTCCAGTGCGTTATTATAAATATTGAAGACACTGTGCACCGATAAAAAAACACGATTGCACATATTATATTATAATATTTTACTGGGACGATTCACTATCACATACTTATAATACACAGTGATTCGCCAACTATGCTCATTAGCGAATAGTTTTTCCTGTAGTATCTAGTGTTATTAATTGTTTTAAAATTCTGATATTTAGAACTTTAAAAACTTATACATTTATAGACCATAATTTCAATAAGACTTTTTAAACATTTAAATGGTGTCCCGCGGAGATACTAACTTCTTTTTTAAACGAAATTCAAAATTTAAACGAGTAGTTTTGAGTTAATATTTAACTCGGTGTAGATACTAACAATGGTAGGTTCATGATAATGAGTTTGGAATGTATTGAGGCAATGGTATAGTCATTAAAAAATATTTACTTAAAAACATTGTTATTTGTGAAAATGATCAGCGTACAATATATATTAGTTCTAATACATTACATTTTTATTTATTTATTTAACGGACGTTATTAGTCCAATTTACAGAGTACATTTGAAAAAAAAATGATTGATATTAGAGATACATAAATATAAGATTATAATATGTTTAAATATTTATACAATAAAAATAAATAAAGATAAAATATAAAAGTTTATAATAATATATTAATTTATTTTATATTTTTGTGAAGCTAATTTCAAGAATTATTATTCGTATTATATACATACAGAAACTTCTTATTCGTTTGAATGTTGACTTAGAAACATACAACAAAAAAACATTTACTTAACATTTTACAATAAAAAAGTTTAGTTTTCATTCGAAAAAAGGACTTTTATCATCACATGTAATTCTCTCAAATGGTGTAAAAATCAAAATAATTGAAAGTATTATTCCTTTAATATTTGTAAAATGTTCAAGATCAAGATTTTGAATAATATATTCATTATTAAAACAAAAAATGGAGGTTATCATAATTGGCGAATCTTCCTATATATTACCTATATATATATAATATATTTTATGTGTGCGTTGTATTCGTAGTGTTCGGATTGTTTTAAAAGCACCATGTATGAAAACGTCTCAGTTTTCTTTGTTAACGATGCCGAGATTTGAAGAGGTTACGCAGAAAATAAGCCATTAAAATAAGTTTTAATGAGTAGTTCTCCGCCAAAAAAAAAAACTTTTCCCGCATAATTGCATTTAATTGCTATAAATTTTAATATTTTAGACTGTGAACTTGTAACGGTATTTATGATATTATTACTTATATTATGTATAATATATTATATAATGATAAAAATAATAAAGGAAAATATTATAACTATTTATAACTGTTTTGGATACGAAAAAGACAGCGAAATTTTTCATTGTGACCTGCTATATCTTTATAACAAGAATTTGGTTATAATACATTATATTATAACAATATATACACCTACTGTATTTTAACGTGTCAATTTTAGACGGATACGTACCTTCGTTTGATTGACATTTTATACACATATATAATAAAATGGATTTAGATGGGTACTCTTATAAATATAATTCGACGATAATACTGCTCATGTATTTGAGTTTCTAATATATTTGTTTTTTTATCCCTCAAGCTAACCTTTAATTCGAATATTTGTCTCGTAATGTGACTAATTATTGGTGACAGGAATATAACTATATAATATTAATATTAGTATTTAGAAAATTAATATTATTATCACGCACAACAAAATAATAATAATAACGAGGTGAACATAGGTAAACGTTGATTTCCGGAGATGAAGAGTTGGACGATTGCGATGTAAATATATTTCTATAATGAAAGGGTTTTATGTAAAGTGGAAGGCTTTATGGAGGAAGTGGCTAGATATACACTATATTATACACCTATATAAACAGAGATACATATAATATTATATCTTGTGATTTACTATTTAGTTACGTTGAATAAATTAAAATTATAAATTTAGTATATAATTTACACGTACCTATACATCGTATTCCTGGATATTAAGCTTCAACACATATAAACGCATATTATATGCCTGTACAATGTACATATATATATATATATATATATATATACAATAACGCGTATATGCGTCTTTCAAAGAGTTTGTCTTCATCTGACGATGCATATCGAGTAATGGGATTATGGTTAATCGAATTGTGTTCGTGTCATACGACATCGTTTCGAAAGATTATTTCAGTAGTTTCGTCGTCGCGGTATTTGTACACAAAAACCTTATACCGCCCTTTTCACCACGTGTATGTTATTATAATATAATATAAACCCGTTGTCCGTTATATAATATATAAATTATAGTATTGTATATATGTAGTATTATATAATTATGGATATAGATAGGTACATGAGTTTAAAATATAAATCTATGTACTAAATTCACAATTAGCTTGTATAATAATTATAAGTATAATTCATCAAACATGACGTTATTCGCATATAATATTATGTGTATAGACCGTTATCTAAAATTAATATATTATTGATTTTAGATTATAATCACCTACAACTGTGACACGTCGATGTATTGTGTATGGATATATATGTATTATTAATGAAACAAACTCTTTTAAGCTCCGAGGTTATCTATGGATAACTCGTTATAACCTCTTATTATTGGTATTATACAATGTATATTTTTCAGTCTCTGATTTTATCGTTTCATTATTTAGTTTATATCTACATCGACGACAACTTGTTTCTTCAGTCACATTCTATACATTATATTTCCTCTCTTAATTTTCCAATACACACACAAATATATATATAATATTTTATAAATACATTGTTCTTCGCATACACTGTGCAGTGTATCTTTAGAATAAAGACACATTCCTGCATTCGTTTATCTGTCCAATTGTTACGTTACGCCCTTGATTGGATATCTCTGGACCCTAAACAAACATGTTTTTGATTTACCGAACGTCGGTCGAACCGCTTTTTTCCTCCTATATGTATATTCCTTTTATTTAATGTAGGTTTTTTTTAAACTTATTTCTTTTTTTTACTCTGCAGTCGGCACTGTTCTTACTTCAATATTATATCCAACGGTCTGACGCACCCAACTTCAAGAGTCTGCAACATTAACATTAATAATAATTTACGACTAAACACTAAAACAATTATTTTGTACTTGAACTATCGGCATTTTACTGCACTACCTGCTATCTTAATGTTATTATATTATGTTATATGTTATTGAACACTTGTATTAGTTAAATAAATAATAGAGAATAATAGTATCTTTATATAAATAGTTATACATTTTATAAAAAAACACAATGTTAAATAAAAATAACTTATCTGCTGATGTAAAGTTGTATCTCGTTGTTGAAAAGTAAGTCACTGTAATGTAAGCGTCAAATTTGAATTCAATGATAAATCATCATCTTCTTCTTCTTCTTCTTCTTATTCTGGCTTTATCCACTCTACAGAGTTTTTGCCGCCATCACAACTTCACGCCACTTCTCTCGATCATGAATTATATTTCTCCAATCATTTACTCCTATCCTTTTTAAATCTTCCTCAACCACGTCCATCTATTTTTCTCCGGGCTTTCTCGTGGTCTCTTACCCGTTGGTTTCCAAAACAGTACTGTCTTAATTATTTTATCGTCACTTCTACACATAATGTGCCCAAACCACTTGGATTCTCTGGCTTCTTATGTAATATTTAATCGGAGTCATTCCTGTTGAAAAATCATACCTATAATTTAATTCTAACACCTATATTTGAACTTACGAGTAAAAGTAACTTTTTATCTGTTTGTATATTTAGATCAAAACTTTGTATTAGATTTTCAATTTCAAGCTTTAGCTATACAAAATAATAGAAAATTGTATATATTTTTAACTAAAAATAATTTTTAAATTTTCACGATTTTAACGAATTTCGTCAAAATTCTAACTCTAAGCGTTTATACAAGTAATTTATGTCTTGTAATTTTATTTATTTTCGATATTTTTTAATTGGTATATGAACAACTTACGAGAAACATTGTATTGAGTTTTTAAAATTTTTGACTGAACAAATAGTAAATAATGATATCAAGTATCTATACATTTTGAAAATTATACCATGTATATAAAATACTGTTATACACTTTTGGTGAAAATTTTAAGTATCTACAGTTATTCGTTTTTGATTACTACATCAAAAAAACGAAATCGATTGTTGAAAACTGGTATTTGTGTTTTGTGTAAAAATTCCCGTTTTTCCTCAATTTTTTTTTTAAATTTTTTTTTCTTGGTTGTTTTAAAAAGTACCTACTAGAAATTATTTAATTTATCTCTCAAATATGTACTAAATAAACCCAATTTGCTATTAATAATCACACTCAAAGTTGAAAATCAAACCATTTTATTGCTCCAAAAATTGATGACAGGCATAAAAGTAAAAAACACTCATCATTGATGTAAAATCAATACATTCAACATCTTTTTATCTAAAATAAAATAATTATTTATAAATTATTATTAAGTCTAGTATCGGTCTAATATTATACTGCTCTATCTACTAGGTTGCTTTAATTATTATTATTAGAATGTCTGTAATCTGTATAAAGATCATCGTATTTTTTTATAATGAAGTATATTTACATATGAAGTACACTTACTCTAAAATAGACTGTAGACTATCGAAATAATCCATTTCATTAAAAACATATATTCTACTTGGTTATGTTTTCAGATCTCGTTTCCCTTTTAAGTTTTAATGAATGGTATATAAATATATACTCTAAAACTCGGAAATACATATACCTATTCAATCAGTCATATATACTATTATAGCCTATAAGTACTCAAAGAGAAAAATCCATCTGATTAAAAGTTAACTAAAACAAAACAAATGCAAATATTCTTAGTTTAAAACTCCAACATAATTAATGATGTCTAGATGCCACAATTTGTCAATTACAAAAAGGTCACCTCGTATTATAGGTAACTGAACAGACTAACATGAACAAAACCCTATGATTAAAATGTATTCATTAATATTTAATAAATAATAATAATATACATATAATTTAGGTATTTATCATTATTATTTATTATTATTCAGAAAATAATTATTTTCAAGTGATTAATATGAATCGAGTGTTAATATTTATATGTATACCTACATTATATTATAATATTTTATAAACCTTCATAATATAATATTTAAATTATTTTAATAGGTACATGAATAACACAAACGTAGATTGTGAGTTATAATCATATTTAATAACTTATGACTGAAATAAATGCTATAGCAATAGTATAATAGGTATTTATTATTGACCCAAAATTATGATGTATAAAATTGTAACAGTCATATCGTTTGCTTGATATAGAAAGAACGAGACACGTATCATGAATCATTTATAATCACCAATTATTTTATGTGAAATATTAGCGTTATTATTTTTTGTGTGACTAAAAAAGGTCTGTGTAACTTGCAACTATAGGGTATTATAATAATCATAATAATAATAATAATAATTAATAATGAACTAATGACCTATCTATACGAAATGTTCGAACAATATTATATGACGATGCATTATTACAGGTGTATAACGTTATATTTTTATTATTATTCGACCACGTAGAATGATATGATATTTGCTATAACTTTTAATACATATAAGCTATGTATTCATAAACCTATAAATGATAGTCAATAAATTATTTATTCCAGTCACGAATTGAAACAAATGTGACAAATGTGTAATGTGTTTTTATTTATAAATTAAATGACATAAAATATGTCTAGACTTAAAGACATTAAAAAGGGTCTTTGGAAAATTGTAGAAACAAATGTATTTTGTAATGTTATATTGAAATTAGTTGTTAAAATCATTTTTATTTTTTAATATATAATTTAATAATTAATAATTGAAGCCATTAAAAATGTTAATAAAAATATTATGATAATTTAAAGTACTAGAACCTCAATAATTTTATCAAACAATATATGTTTTTTCAAATGCCTAATATTGAATTATAATTTACGATAAATTTATTTTTATTTTTCCAAAATATATATAGATGTTTAGACATCTATTTATTCTATTAATTTGTATTTACTTAAACATTATTATTTAGTACAAGATTACTCGTGTACCTAATACTTATACTAGGTATATCTATATTTAATAATCATGCTTTGCTTAATACATTTTTAAAACCATTATTCATCAAATTTTTTTTATGCTAGCTTTAAATTTTAATCTAACGAGAATGCATTATAAAAGACGCTTAGAACGCGTAATAATATGGTTAATGAGCAATAATTTATTGACATGAGCTATTTTAGTTATATAATTTTACATTTACATAAATTATCGGTATAAAATCTATTGTTATAGTAATAATTAAACTCATCATTTTTTTTTATAGATTTGATGAAGGTCATTAAATTAGGTAAAAATGAGTAAGATTTTTATAGCCACAATGCTTATCAACTTTCGAGATGTATAGTATCTACCAATAAGTACCTACTTAAATTGTTCTCAATAAAATATGCAAGTTTCGAGTATAATATATATATATATATATATATAATTAATAGTCTATATAGAATGTAGATACAAATACACACTTGGAAATGGATTTATAATATAACATACTGCTGTAAAAGTATAACTATCAGTTAGATATTTAATTTTTGCATAGTATATAATATAGCAAAATATATTAAATTTGTTATAACTACCTTAATACTGTCTTCTGTCTTTTGTTCGAATTTTAGTTTCACAATTTAAATATATCTATAGTAATAGTAAACACTATACTAATTATTATAAAAAACGTATTTTTATTTTGGTAAATACTATTAAAATTATTATTTTTACATATTCGCTAAATTCGTGCTATTGGAATGTTTGAAGTTAACACACTTATTATATCCTGTATAATAAAAGCTAATATACAGAAATGAAACAAAAAGATAGCCACTTTTTTTCATCAGATACGATATATTTTAGTGCTATTATATTTTATGAGTGGTGTATTTGATAAATGATACGTTTGTAGATTAAGTAATGGTTTATTTAGGTTTCAAAAATAGGTTTGTTATTGTATTATGATTGAAATTTACATAATACCGCGGAATACCTTCGTATCCTAGTGTAGTGCGGAGTAAATAGGTAGGAGGTATCCAAATAATCGTGTAATATATATAATGCCTATACATTTATAATAATATATGGGTTCGGCGGGACTGCACGGCGAGCACGTGTGTATATTATATTGTTTATATATATATAATATGCCCGAAAGCTTCAGAGGCGTAGGGATTTACAAGTTTAAGGGGGAAATGACGACGGCAAGAGATAAAATAAATTGGAAATTTCCGGAGGGTGCGCCGCGAGAAACGTGTAAAAAACGTACATTAAAAAATGTGACAGATTTCACGTCCGTATCGGGAGAGTTTGACAATTTTTACCACCGCTGGACGACGGCAGTTACTATACCTACGTAATATACTCGTGTGAGTATATATATTAGATATCTATCTGACTGCGTGCCACATATAAGCACACACTATGTATATGTGGCAAGCAATATACCGTAGAGAAATACGTCGAGCATTAGAAGTCTGTAAATGTAATAATAATACATAGTAATATAATATACAAACTACAAAATGATTGTATTTTATTAATGTATGACATACAGCCTACAATCTTTTTATCGATACATATTTTTTGTTATTTTAAAAATGTATTTTATATTTAATTTAAAGTAGATACCAATTTATATATATATAACCGAAGCGATTTAACAGATTTCATATATTTTTTGAATATTTATTGAAGTTCATATTTTGAATTTCATACTCTGGAGGGGAATATAATACGAGGATAATTGTAATCTATTATACTCATATTGATCAAAAGCTTTGACAAGAGGACCACTATATACTTTAGTTTGATATTTCTATACAATTCTGATACAGGGACATAAATTTAGGGGTAACGTTGTCGGCCAACGGGTGGTAGATCCTTTAAGTCTTTTGTTTTATTTTCAAATAGAAACTTGTCTAAGTTTTTTTATTTTTTTTATATATTTTTATAGAAATAATAACTAAGAAAATATTGTTTAATATTATTATAAAAAAAACTTATTATTTATTTTATAATTTTTTGTAATAAATCATTGTAATTGACAAAATGATTTTAATAAATCATGCTGTGCATAAAAATATTAACAAGCCTGGAAATCGAAATTTTCTTTTATTAATTGATTTTAAAAATATATTGTCAACATTAAAATACTGATGAAACCCAAAATAATTTACCAATTGTAATAATGATAGGACATGAGTCTTTGGTCAGGGACACAATGAATAAAGTTCAGGCATAGATAATGACAATATCTTTAATACTTGTGTTTAGACAATATTACACCAGAAATAGACAAACCGTACATACAAATATCAACTATAATAACGAGATAGATTGCGGTAGCCGATGACTCGATGTCAACAACCGGAGTTAATAACGTTTTTTTTTCAAAATATAAAAAAAAAAAACAAAAATATGAACGGCAAGACATATTATATAGCGCATCAACAACATTCAAACATTTTCCAATCCTCCCTGCTCACTACGCTTGCTAGAGTGAATGCGACAAATTTGACATCATCTTATATATTTATTTTTATACTGTATTTGTATTTTTACTGGATTGATCCACCATGCCACGTCGACGAGTATACTATTAGCTTTTGCGTGTGCGCGGTTCACAACTAGCCTATTTCTAAAATAATACTATAATAAAAATAAAAATAAATAAAAAATTTACAATCAAATTTGTAAAAAAATATTTTACTTAAATATAATAAAACCAAATAATTTATTTGTATTATAATTTGGTAGACGTATCATTGTTTCCTATGATGCCATACTATAACTGTTGTAATATACGAATGTCTGCTATCTTCAGACTGCAGTGGAATCGCAAATAAGGTTGTCGATAAAAAAAAAATCGATAAACGTGATAGAACCAAAAAAAAATAAATAAACATAAATTGACTGAGTAATAATAAAATGAGATCTCACGACTTTGTTTGGCATTATTTATATATATATATATATAAACCATCCCTTATGCGCCGCTGTATACATTAGAGAAACATTATACTAGATCGGCATAATACAATATACATAAGCTGTATTAGCTCGCGTAATAATATTATAATAAACCACAAGTGCCGATCGTGCATTATAGGAGTCGGTTGTTGGGGATACAAAACATTTTCAATGACGGCGGCAGTATATATTAGTATGTATAGGGTGATTATTTTATCATGAACTAGGTAATCATTATTTATTTTTTAAGACTATACAGGTTTTTAAAAATGTTTCATTTATATAATTTTAAATTGCTATACAAACATTTTTAATTTTTCACCATATTTTAGTGTTATCATTTTTAAGTTTTTACTTTTTTGAATTATACATTTTTAATTACATATTCTGAAGCAGAATATTATTCGAAATATTTCGATACATACAAATCAAATAAATAATTAGCAATAAATATGTACATTTTTGATGAGCTAGAGAGTTGTATTGTAGAGTAGTGAACTAACATTTTGCTGAGTGCCTCTGCACAACTCCACACCAATCTTTAACACTTTAAATACCTATATCCCATAGAGTATAGACTATTCGTCCAAAATTCAATTTTTATGCACTAAAGTACTTAAAAATGTATTGTTTTTAAATAAAACTATGTAAAAGATATATTTTGAAAAACGTAAATATTTTTTGAAATAATGAGGTTCTTCAATAAAAGTATCACTCTGTATAATATACATATTATATATGTATATTTTATTTATCTATAAGTATACAAGTTTTCTGCAGCAGGTGAGTGTCTGAGGTTTCTTGCCGTCTCCTGCACAGTCGCGTGACGGGCGAACGAGGAAATAAATTGAACGAGCCCCGCCGACGACGAGAGAACGCGACGACGAATTAATAACGCGAGATCCGCATTATCCGCCTCCGGCGGCTATTAATAACGCGCCGCGGACGATTGTGCGATGAGCTTTAAAGTACACTCACCCCTCCCCATCCCCTAACATCACACACACAATAATAATAATAATAATAATAATTATTATTATTATTATTTCTACTACACAACGATTCTGTTCGGAAATTGTTTACGGCGTATGCGTAAACTTTAAATTGTTATTGTTATTAATTTTTCAACCGTTAAATTTAATAACAATTATTATTATTAATGCAGTAATCGTATCACGATATGATAAGAGAGAGAGAGAGACCGGCCGTTGTGCGTCCGTCACTCGTTCACGCGATTCTAACTTTGTAGCCGCCACGTCGTAGTATTGCGGTTGTTATGTGTTTACAGGCCACTGCTGTGGGGTGGTTGTGTGGGTTGGTGGGTGGCTGTGACACATGTTGCTCGGTCCTCAGGGTAAATCGTATTAAAACCATTCGCCGACACTCTAAGCCGGGAAAGCCGCGTTGCCGCCGATGCTCATCCATTATAGTGTTGTATAGTTAAGTATTAGAATCGAATAATATACAATATACGAGTACGTACAATTTAAAACATAATTATATTGTGCATATCTGTTATGTAATAATATGATTGTTTAAACTTTATATACTTAGATTCTAAATCATAATCTTTGTCATATAATGATTTTTTTCAACACATATTCAATTCTTAAAAATAAAAAGACTACATTGACATTTTTTAAACAGTTATCGCTATTCTATTACACTATCGAGTTTTTAGTAATCTTGGTTTAGTATATAATGTTATTGATATTGATCACAGTTGTTTTATAAGGGGTATTGATTAACTATACTACACATTGATTGAGTTGAAATATTTCAACTAAATGGTAACCTGTAATATCTCAAATATTGGCCGATAACATTAATTGACCAACCTAGAAGTATCATTTAACACTATCTCGCATATTCGCCTTTAATCGTCTCATGATTGGTATGTATGTATATTAATTATTATAATTTTATAACACATACTATTTTGCTTCGATGATTGTATTCTTAAGGTTTATTAAAACTATATAGGTTAGAAAAATTATGATACAGCATATTTATGTAAGTCTGTTAAATAAATAAATATATAATAACAGTAGAAATACGTACTTATGCATAATTCATGACAAACATTATTATGAAAACTGAATTTTAATAGTGCTAAGAGAGGCCAATGTTGGAATGATTAGTATAATGGTATCTGGTATATTAGGTTTAGGTATATACTATATTTAATTAATAATATATCGGAGAATAATATTTTAGCATTTTAATGGTAAATAAAAATTGTTTTTGTGGGAAATATCTGGTTGTATTGTATCTTTTTTAAAGGAACACGGTAGTAATAATCAACGTTTAGTACGCATTTCATTTGATAATTCTTAAAAACATAATAATATTATGTTCATGTAAAATAGTACTAATTGTGCGTGTATTAGTCAAAGTCCGAGTTATCTTCATTGTTGTGCTTTTAATATTTAATTACAGTAATAATTTTACCATGAATACCTATACCGATTATTTTCGATTCAAGTTAATCGTGAAATACCTGCGTTTATAAGAAAAACTAATTAAAACTGTATTCCTGTTATAATATAATTATTATTATTGGTTTTTCATAGACATACTTGTACTTTATATATAAACATATTTTCAATCGCCTCGCAGATGATATTATAAAATTGCAGGATGTAAACTTGTAGTATATTTTATTTTATACACCCACATTATTTTAAAGAAATATTGTCTAGAAGACTGGAAACCTTTTACACTTATATTGTAAAGATAACTCTTAAAGCAGTATATAAGATACGCTTAAAATGAATTGTTAATTAATCTCAATCGTTAGATACACGTCATTATATGTTCCACACTTCATATCGAGTGTTTCAAATTTTTTTATATACAGTGGATATATTTATATTATTATATAATAAAGTAAACAAACACTTATACGGAAGAACTGCAAGCTCTTCGATAATCGCGTGTCCGGTTACCCATCATAATTTTATATATTAGACAAACACAACCCACTTGAATTAAATGAAAATTAATTAAAATTGTTATTTTTTCCATTACACTTATTAACACTTATAACTTATAGGAATTCTAAATATATATATATAATATATATTTAAATTAAAACAATTTATGCATGGATATTTTTTTTTCTAACACGAATGTGTAGATTTCGCTTAATACATTTTTTTATTTTTCTTGATATTACCTTAAACCAAGACATATAATATATTATTAAAGTAGGTGTTATACTTTTTTTTTTATATATATAGCCTATAACGATGATTGATTTTATCTATTTTACGTCTGTTTAATGTGTATAAAATAAAAGCAAATCTAATAGGATATATTTCGACATATTATATTATACATTTATCCTATTATAAATATTTGATATTTTATAATTTATTTCATACAAGTATAAACTACTTTTATAAAATACAATCTATAACGGCTGATGACTACCGAGTACCGACTAAGTCAACTAACCCATAACAGAAAAATGTTTCAAAATAATATCAAACAAAAATTTACTTAATATTAATTTATTCCCATAGGTCTATAACTTATTTCTAATATATTATAAAGATAAAACAATTTTTTTTAGTAAAAACAGTTTTTAATTTAAGTACCAAAGATGATATTGAAAAATTAAAAACAAATAAAATTAGTATTTTTTTTTATAATCTTTATTAAATTATCTCTGAGAATTCGTAGCACAAATATTGTATTTTAATTCTGTATAAAATGCAAAAATATTTGACGAAAATATAGGTACTATATATTATAAACTAAAGTCTTAATTTTAATTTGTTAAAGAAAACGTTGTACAATGGAAAATTTATAATTACGTACTTAGAAACAAGACTAAAGACGATATCAAAAATCGAAATATAATATCACATGTAACAGTTTGATAACACTCTACTTACCTATATTAATTATAAATCATAAAATAATTCTTACTTTATTTTATAAATAAAAGGAATTGAAGTTATACAATATATAAGCTTCATCAATAATGTTCTTACATGCACTACATAATAATATAATTGTTGTTTAATACCCCGAAGAAGAATTTAAAATGTGTTATTTGGATTTACTGATTGCCACTATTCTTTTTCTAAAACCTATAGATTTTGCTCCATAACGTTTGATTATACCATACTAGTTCTATATCAACAAAAATTCTGTTTCTGTTCCAGTTTTAGAATCAACAAAAAATGTACCAAGGTTTACGCCGTTTACGGTATGATCGTATGATGTATAAATGTATAATAATATAGAATAATGTATAAACTTGAATACTACAATTACATATTCCATATTCTTTTAAACTATACTACCGTAAATAATTTCATTCCTCGCTTTTAGCACACATCGGAAGTAGGTAAAATATTTCTTTGTTTTAAAAATTGTTGATATGTTTTATTTCATGATATATGTCGATAAAAAATGCATAAAAGTATTCATTATAATTTGTTTTAAAAATATAAAAAAAAATATACTAAAAAAGATTGTGAGTTGTGTGTACTTTAAAATAATATAGGCAGTATATTATATAATATAATTTATATTTTAAAATCTGCAAATCCTTAGCATTTATTAGTAGCTACTATCTATAGGCTATAATAGATATCATCCCGTAAAAAAGTATATTATTTTTAAACTTTTAACGCTGACGATTTCCTGTCCTGTGTTTTGTAACGAAAATTAGATTATGCACTTCAATAAAATTGGCTCTTAAACGTTTAGAAAACTTTGTGTTACGCACGTGTGATTTACGCTTTTTGCGGAGTTTGCCTATTATTCTTATTTTTATTGTATTTAATCATTTATATTTGTATATTATATTCTCTAGTGGATTGTCAGTAAAATGTTAAATATTCTTACTCGTGGTTTTTTTGAGGGCGTGTACTTAAAAATTGTCAATTAATACTCAAGAAGCGATATTTATATATATTACACACTTACCAATCGTTATACTATAATTTCATACACATAAAACATGCGTTTATATATAACTCCTCTCTTAACCGTACACTATATAGTTTGGAATTTGTTCCACCCATTCCTTTTAAACTGGCTCCTTTGTCCCGTCAACCACCTATGTTTAGACCTTTAGACCATGTGAACATGTGGTGATGTATAATATTTCTTATATACTAATATGTGTATGTATATTATGAAGTGTGTATAATATAATTATGTAATGTTTTATTTGTGTTGAAAACTTACCGGCAAGTCACAATGAAAAGTTTTCATATTATTTTCGTAGGTTGATATAAATCGTCTTTGGGTGCGGACGTCACGATTCTTACCGGATGGCTACCTATATGTATACACCACATTCGCGGAAGTATATAAAATTGTATTATAAATCAGGGAATATATAGCCATATAGGGATGACTATAAATCGTATAGTTATTAAATACCATATACTCATTGTTCTCATCCCAAGTTCGATGTTTTGGTATTTTAGAAAACGAACTTTTATAGAGTAACTAATCCCCGTAATAACGAAAAAAAAAGTAAAACAAATACAAATTCGTTATTTTATCAAAACATTTATAGGTTTTTTCTTGTATAATTCTACCAAAATAGTTGATTATTTCTATGTTTAAATTTATTTAAATAATAACTAGTATACTGGCCTTATTATGATGAACTTTTAATTTGTTTTCCTCTACACGTATTGGACTTGTCAGTTATCAGTGCGATTTACGTACTACGCTATACTCGTGTATAAACTATTTTTTATGTATACTATAGAAGAGTGGCGTATTGGGGAGGTGATATGTGTGACATATCACCCCCCCCCCTCGATCAATTTTTTACATACTATTTTAACTGTTAACTGGTTAGGAAAACTAAATATATTACTATAAAAAAAAAGTTAGGTTAGTAGGTACCTATTATGGATATGTTAAATTTGGATTCAATGATATATCATTTTATACGATAAACGATTCTAAGCGAAAACCAGCCTATATAATTAAGTATATTTCATAACATGTTTTTTTTAATATACCTATAGCTATAATAAGGTAATTTATTTTACTTTTAATACTCGTATTATGGTAGATTGATATTATTTTTTCCGAAAATATTGTATTTATTATATTATTAGTATTAAATTACTATACATTTATACCAAATTTTATATAAATTATATAAGTTGATTTTTTTTTTTTTAATTAAGCCTCAACAACTATAGCCATTTGCTGTGGAATTTTTGTTACGATCAGATACGGAACGGTAGGTTTTTGAAACAAGTGTTCGCATAAGACGGTTGGTTACCTATCCGAAAACTTTCAATACCGATGCTAGACGCAACACCATTCGTAACTGCATCCAAATACTATGGTATACCATGTCCTAACTTGAAATTTAATACTATCTTTCTGTAAATACCACAAAATAGTAAAAATAGGCTCATAGTATAAATAAATAATATTGTAAAATAAATCGAAGTCATTGAGTTAGTTCATTTAGTAGCAAATCTTACTTTAAACGTTTATAAAATTATATTGCGACTATAGATTTGCGATGTTATTTAACTGAGAAATTAACAACTTATGAGAAGTTTTCTAATACATTTTCAAGAATTTCAAACTAGCATTTAATTTTTAATCGACATTTATAAGGAAAAACACCGAAAAAAATTTTGAAACTTTGTTATGCTTATTAATAACTAAAAACAGTTTACATAGTTTGAAAATTTTATCGCAGATAGAAAATAATAATATGAATATTTAGTGAAAATGTTAAGCATCTACCATAATTCATTTTTATTACACCAAAAAAACAAAATCGATTTTGATAAAAATTGGATTTGTGTAAAAGTTCGCGATTTTCCTCAATTTTTTTTTGTTTTTCTTGATAATAAAAAAAAGTACTGAGTATTTTTTGCTTTTGACACTCGAAGTATCAGCTAAATCCAATTTGCTACAAAAAATCAGCCCCATTTTAATTTTGTTTTGTTTGTTTTACTCTTTATAACTTATCACAATTATTAATAAATATTTATAGCAGCTTTTACAAAATAGTCCTAGTTACGCCATTGATATAGAACAATATATAAGTTTATAATATTTATACATAATGTATTATTATATCCTTCTCTCATATAACAGACGAATGTGAAAATCACATGAAAATAGTGTAAAAATGTTAATTTTCTAAACTTCAATACCATATGCATTATGATATTATTTTATTTTTTTGCACATGGGGTGTACCTATGTTCTATATATATATATATTATATGATACAAATGTAATTAATGGATGAAAAAATTCAATTTTTCATAGCGAAAATCATTCACGACGGCGTATAAAATATATAATACAAATTTAAATTATGAAATTGGGCCAGTATATTTATATCTACATACATTCATATATACATACGCATATTACTCATTGATAAATATTATTGTATTGTTCGATTTGTCCGTATTATAATTGTATTAGGAAACCGTATTGTCCTTAGGTAGACCATATTATATTATTATATTATAATATCATGCGCATAATAAGCTATAGCTTACACGGCAGGACCTCCCAAGTTATTTTTGTCTTGTTGGAACACTTAAACTTGTTAGAATGTATTTAATAAAAAATAATACATTATCCTGATATTTTATTGTCTCCCTGGTACCTTGAATATTACTAATATATATATATATATATTTATATATATTATATATTATATAATACCTATATAACTGATATATAATGCAGGTAGTATTTATATGAAATTACATAATTAGTATTATAATTTTTTCATAAGATTTATGTACAGAGCTCAAGTTAAACGCATCAGTATTAAAACCGAAAATTTTTCTATCCACTCAAATAAAATGTTTTTTGGTTTTTTTTTTTAACATATTTATATATCTATAATGATAATAATATTAATCCAACCTCTCATAGTATAATTAATATTAGGTACTATATGTGTATTGTGTATAATACAGGATGAATAGTTGGGTGGTATATTTTTTAATTTATAATTGGTTCAATTAAAATAAACTCACGGGGAAATGGAACCTGCAGTACCCCCTGTGGCTTCGCCGCTGGTGTTCGTAAAAATAAATATATATTGTGATGTCGGAGATTCATATTCACGTTCGTTATTTTCTACTGCATGACATATGCAATTCGTATACAAACCACACTAATACAATAACCTCTTTGCATTTTATTGTACTTCTATATGACATTAAAAACATATACCTACAATTGTATTATGTACGTATAAAATATGTATAATCATACATTTAACGAAAAACCAGTGGCGCCGATCTGTTATTTTCAGCTACCGTGAGGTACATTAAAATGTTATATATCCGAATTATTATATCCAATTGTGATTACCACGCCTATTTTTTAATTCCTAACTATGATGGAGAGGGGTGATTATAACAATATGAAAAATGTATACTATATAAGAAATAAGGAGGGTTAGTAATGATTTATATATATATATATATATATATCATAAATAAATAACATGATATTATGTATAGTTACATAAGTCTTGGTCGACCCATCTCAAAGATTTATTTCATGTAATTTAAAAAAAAATAAAGATAATAATCAGATCAAAAAACGTCAATATAAATATTTTATAACAATTATTATTATAGTTAGGGCTGCGTTTCCATATTTGAATTTTACGCTGCAGCCAGTGTTGTGCACCATCAAGATTTTCAATTTTATTTTCATAGTACTTTTTTTTTAAATTTATTTTTTTAAACCGATGAGTAATTTAATATAATTATTTAATATTGTATATATTACATACGAGTACCTATATATATATATAATATATCTATAGTAAAAATGCTATTTTCCAAATACAAGTTTAAGTTTAAATTATCTGTTTTTATATAGATAAATTTTTTTATTTTTTATCTATTATTTAAGAAAACATTTTAAAATAAGTATTATAATACTAGGTATATCTAGATACAACTTTAATAAATTATCTTTTATCTCATTTAGATAATTGTTTAGTTATCCTTATACAAACCTGGTTGTAGCGATAAAGATAATAAAACATCAACAACGTATTATAATAATTTTGAATATATATTACAATATGTTCTAATTATACGTATTGATTAAATTTTACATGCATAATAATTAATAATTATATCAAAAAGTTTGAAATCGTAAATAATCGCTTATATAAATTTTATATACCCGCAACTTACACTCGAATGTTTCGTCTTTAAAAATCGTTCAAAATTAGATTAGAGGGTTCAGACGCCGCAACGTTTGTGTACGCCAATAGTAATGCCATTTTGAGGCGCAGTAATGGCGTTTTGAGGGGTGGCAAAAGCTTTTGGCTCGGTGGCCGGACGACGAAGGTATTATATATATATATATATATATATATATATATGTATATATATATATATGTATAATGTATATACATGTATACCGCCATCGCCACCAGTCACTGCGGGACATTAGTTTTCGTAGAACGGCGCTTTGGATCGGCGCCGCGGCCTATTCATTAGTACAGAACAACGTGGTCGAGCGGGATGGGGTAGGTATTGTATATATATATAGAATAACCACCTTCGATGCTTAAACTTTAAATTACGGTTGATTTCTCCCTTAATGTCGTATAAGATTTACAATTTTTATGTGAATTTCCTCGATCGTTACAATGTCGTGTCGTGTCGTGTTCACGCTGTACCCGCATACGTTATGTGTATTTAAGACAATTAAATACATTTTCGAATCTCGGCTCCAACCTTTTCTCTATAATATTTCACCTTCCGTCACAAATTATAATTCTAATGAACCACTGATTGGTTGCATGTACGCCTTGCCAATATTACCGCGACCCGCTGTTTCTCGGTTGTACATAAATTATATTTAGGTTCTGTTCATGAACTGTTGTGTGTAAACTTGTGGATTAACTTTAGTTGTCTACCCGTGTCATTTTATTGTATCTCCTAATTTATAATATACGTTATATCCTCACCTCTTTCTCTTAGACATAAATTCACAAATACATAGGTACATAAATATGGGTTACGACGGAAATGCGTGTGTTCGGAACGAGCCATACTCATGCTTATATGTATAATATTACTTATTACTATATATTTAAATAGCCCGTTTCGATACTACAGAAATTCTGTATTTAAAATATTAAACAATTAATGATTTTGATGACGGGACGTGCAAACAGTGAATGGATCATTATGTACCATTAAACAATTCAAATAATTTTAGTACACCGACTTAAATTGTCGTTAATGATGTAATGCATATAAAACAAATTAATACGGACCATGCGTAAATCGTGAATGGTAGGTATTTTTGGATTGAATTAACAGGTGTGATACTATACGTGACATATATGAGTAGGTATGAGACTAATCGTAGATCTAAAACTGTAGCATATGACTATTATATAATATGAGCATTTGTTTATTATAAATTAAAGAATATAAATTTAAATAAATATTTCTTTCAAACATTAAATAAAATATCATGCCATGATTATTATTACTTATTATACACTTTTATTATATTTAATATTAATATTATTATATCGATGACTTATTCGTTATTAGTAATTTAATGTTGATAGTTCAAGTATTCGTTTTTAATTACTCAAACATTATATTATATTATATATAATATATATATACATAGATACTACGTACATATCTCCTAACTGTGGTAAAAAGAACCACGTAATTTATCATGTCAAATTTAAGTAGGTGAGGATTGATTAATAATAATTAATCGTCGAGGTTTCAGAAACACTTAAATTGATGATCTATCAAGTTTCTTTATTTTTAGACATTTTTTATTTCCTTTTGGTGTTCTTAATTCACAAAGAAGCCTTATAAACATAATTCAATATTTTATATACTTATTACTTATACTCGATTGAAGATAATTGAGGGTTTATTTTTACACAGAAATTTATAACGTATAACAAGGCTATTTAACAAACTTTCATTACAAACTTTACTATATTTATTAAATAGTCCTGATACATTCTGTATATAATATACATATTTTTAAGTCAAATTATGTTGTAATTCATAATTAATAAATTTCAGTTGAAAAACAATAACCAATATTATAATATATAAATATATATATTATTTTCCATAAAATAATTTATACAGTTTGCTAACCAATAAAATTAATTTATCAGAATTTTTCAAATTCGTACTCATGTTTGTATAACTGGATAATTTGCAGTATTAATCCATTCAAACCAAATATTAAGAAGCCATATTAATTTAACAATATAAATATATAATAACCTACAAAATTTATTTACATTTCGTAAGAATACAACTAAAATAAAATATTACTTTAAACCTGAATTATTATTTTGTTAACAGTAATTTAAAAATTATGATAATTAGTTTCTCGTGATTATTATAAGATTAAATTCTATTGTTCAGTGAATATAAACAGCAAAAGGAATTAAAAAGTCTTGATTTGTATCCACAAATAAAAACTACCAGCATCTATAGATGTTGAAATACTTTTAAAACGCTTTAATTTGATTTCAAAACAAAATTTGAGTTGCAAAAGTTTTCAACCAAACCACAAGATAATGATATTATAATTATTGTCTTCACCCTATTTTAAATTAAGCGTTTTTGTTTGCTAAAATATACTTAATCTTAAATAAAATATAAACACATCTTGTTTTTATAAAAAAGTTTATTACAAAATCTATTTAAATAGTATCAGTGTAGTATTTCAACTTTTGTGTTTTCTCGTGTAGACAATCTAATTAATGATTAAATATTTTATATGTAATTTACAGTTATGCAGATTATTTTATGGCAACGTATTTTTAAAGTTCAATCAATATTGTATCGTAAAATAATTAATAATTTGGCTATATCATTTACAAAACTATTAAAACCAAGCACATAGAATACATGCTATAATAAGACATTAATTATTTAATGTTTATAAATAATTAATGATCACATTTTAAGTAAATATATCAAACATTCACAACAATTAGCAAAACGTTTAACGTTAAACTTGGAATAAATTACGACGGTGTGTCAATAGTACAATTTAAAAAATCATTATCAGGTTAAAACTTAATAGTTATGAAATAATAATTAAAAAAATTAAAAAATAAAGGATACCATGGTAAGTTGAAGGGGTAAATATAGGTTAAACAATTTCATGAAATTTCAAAAAATGTTATCTAATTTATCATTTTACCTTAATTGAACATAAAAAAGAATCATATAAAATATAATATAATTAATATTACACAACATAAACTTTTTATAATGGAATTAATTCTAAAAGTGTTTCTGAATTTAAATGACACATATTTATGCCATTCATTTTTATATAGTTAATATTGCATTGTACAAGCACACATAAAAGTATAGTTTAATACTAATACTAATAGTACAGTTTATTAAAAAAAAATAATAATATAAACTACAGTTTATATTCAGTATTTATGTTAACAATATTTGTTTTTATCTTGAATTTTCCTAAAAAAATCCATCTATTTGAGGCATTTCTATACATATACAATATAATATAATTAATACATTTTTAAATCGTCTGTCTCAACAGTTTACAGTTTCAAATTAGTTGCGAAGGGATACTAGGTAAATGATTTAAAAGAGGAAAAAAGTTTTCGTCTAAAGTTACGCTTCATTGCATCTCTGAAAGTCCACAAAACAAAAACAACGTTTTCTCTCTAGTATTTGTCAAGTGTCCAAACAGTGAATTTGTTATAAAGTAGAATTATTTCTATTGGCCTGAATCTCTATCAGGACGCTTTTATCTCGAATTTCCTCATATTATCGATGTACTCGTTCACTAGTACTGCTACTCTCTACAATGTATACAAGTTATACGATTAAATAATTGTACGCACACAATTATTTGTGGTCTTCAATCGCTCTTTACAACTGAAACCATTGCGCAGACGAGACGACCAGGCTCTAATCGACATCAGTCGTCATTGTTTCTGCACAATACCCAAACACTTTGTACCATTATTCTACTAGTTCGTCTCTTGTAGTATTGTTCCAACCATTGTACCACCCTGGTGGGTTTTTATAGTAATGGTCCTTTCCTATTGTTTTCGGGATTTTTTCTTTATTATTTTTTTGACAGAATGAAACATCTAATTTTTTCCACCCCAAAATATGTATATATACTATATAATATAATGCATACATATGTGTAGACCTTTCAAAAAATGAAATTATAAGGTCGGAGGTGTATGCATTATTATATTTACATTCTCGGACATGGTGATTCGTGAACGTGACAAGCATATAGATGAGGGTTCAAAATATAAAAAAAAAATTAAACAGCGAGTCACGTTGAATGCTTTGGATACACATTTTTCGATTCTGTTGGAAAATAATAATTTCACCACCGTTGGGGATGAAATATTATATAAACGTTGCGTAATATTGCTGACAGAAAACAATATTGGCATGTAAGTACATGCATAAGTAAATTCATCGTATATGAGTATAATATGTATATACACACAGAGAGAGAGAGAGAAAGAGAGAGAGAGTATACCTTTAGATAACTGAATTTTATAGACAGATCATACTTACTATTGGAAGTTTTCCTAAAGAAAAACAGAATTCATTCGATTTAAATACGAGAGACGGCTGATCTCAAAATAAAATGAATGATGCAATTTTATACGCGTTTTTTATTATTTGTATGCAAATATAATATGACACATGACATTCACAATTTATTGATTTAATAAAAATGTATTTCTTTGCTGTAATTTATAAACGATTATTAAAAGTAAGTACTATGTAAAAAGTATGATGATCATATTTTCATTCTTCATTATTGAATAAATTAATTGTATAATTAAAATTTCTTAAACACAAGTTAATAAAGATATTCACTTAAATAATTTAATATTTTTTAGTCAAATTATTAATCTACTAATCTACCACACAGGAAGAAGTTAAAATATTTTTTTAAATGTTTTTTTATGATGATGTATGTTGTAAATATTTATAAGATTTTATTTTAATCCTCATTATTATTTTGTATAAATTTGTTCACCTTCATTGATCCTTTATTTGCTTACATTGACTATACATGAATTCTATATCATTTAACGATATTATTATTCTTAAAGTACCTATTTTACATATTTAATTTAAGGTGACATAAAACTCACAATATTATATTGTATTAATTTTATGCTTTCATTTTTTTTAAAAAACCAATAGACTTTTTAAAAACTGCTGATTTCATTAAACTTATTCAGATAAAAAAAAATGTTTGTAATTAAATAATAGGATTAAACTGTTAAACTAGCTGTGTTGTATTATATAAAAAGTGTCTTTTCATCATAAAAAGTTGTTGCCTGCCGAAAACCTAAAATACCATGAGGCGTCAACAAGGTTTAGAGACGTTGTTAACGGATTCACATTCTGTAAAGGATTTGAAAACTAACAAACTAAACCTTTGGGTTTCATTTTGATATTTCAACCTCCCACTTATACCCTCGAATATGTTTTACCAATGGCATAATAGCGGTGTAAACATTGACCAAAACGGATTTAAAATAACCTCTGTATTACCTTCAACTTGACTTGTGTAACCGTGTTTACAAAGGTTTACTTTGCCAAAAACTTTATTTTAGAAAAATAAATAACATTTTTCAAATATTACAAAAATTCTATAAAACTATATTTGTATTTATTAGTCCTAATCAAAAATTTATAAACGCATCTAAAATTGAAGATACTTGATGCATTTTGAATACTGTTGCTTTGGTTGAAGTAATTTAGTTACATTTTTCAAATTAAATGTGAATAAAACATAACTTCGTCATATACCATAGATTTAAATTTGTCAATAAATTAACTAAGAAGTTTTAATTGTATTTAGTATGATTTATTAATAGGTGATAAACGCTTTCTTATATATTTTATTTAACATTATGCGTCTTACATTAGTATTCATCGTATGAGTTTAGATTTTTTTTAAAAATTTAAACGATCACGCCCCAACAAAATATAACGATTATAATAAATATAACATATAAATACACGAATTAATATTACATTGTTAATGAATAGTAGGATGTTATCATATAAGAAAAAAAGTCACGAACATAAATATTACCAGATTATAATAAGCGTACATATATTGCTATTCCTAGTTTATTTCTCTACAAAATCACACCCAGTAAATCATTTTTTACTAAAAAGGGTTACATCGGTCCGATATAAATCACAATATTTTTGAGTTGACCATGGGGATTTCATGTTACGCTATTAACACGCAGCGCTCTTTGTGTCAATTGATAGTTTCTATAAACCATGTCTTTAATATGTTAGGTTCATTAAATAGAGTGATCACTTATCATGTTCTCCCCCTTTAATCCTTTAATAAATAATAATATAATTATTCAGATTCTTACACTTCAAATTTTAAGTACCTATACCTAAATACCGTATAATTTACAAAGACTTAGATTTTTTTATACCATTTATAAGGAGTTAATGAAGTTAAAACGATACAAACATATTCATATCATTATTTTAAATGAGAACCTCCTTATATTACTGTACATTTTTAAGCAGATGATTATTTTGTATTTGTACCATAGTTAAAATTCGAAAAAATATTTTCTAAGTTATTAAAATGTATGCAATTATTAATAGCTATTAATAATAGTGTTACAAAAAAATATAAAATCAATATAATAAGTAAGTTATATTTATTCTAGTACTTAAATACCATAATATTCCATAATACTCAAATAATTTTTTTTAAACTAACAGTTTAAAATCATTTTAGCTATTTTATTATCTAAACTTATTCTGAACTATTATTTATTTATTGTAAATAAAGTTTAATAGCTCACAAATTAAATTGTAATTAAATTTTTAATTTTTAATCAAAATTAAAAAAAAATATATATGTTTATAATTTACATAAAAAAATGTTAACTCTAAATTTATTAATATAATTTTCGACCTATCACCTTTGAGTTTTAATTAATATGAATTAACTGAATTAAAAAAAATGTATTTTTATAATATTATGATCTTTAATAATAGGTACTACTTAAAAATGTAAATACTTTTAATTTATACAAATGCACATATTGTAAGAATAAAAAAATAAGGGTGAGAATTTTTTTGGCGAATCATCTATGTGTTTATACGTACGTGTTGGTAATTAATATAATATGTTTAATAATATTTTAAACAAATCTCTGTTCTTAAAATACGTTGAAACTGATGACAGTTTGCTAATTCTTTTTTAAATATGTGTCCCTAGATACTCAAAATCTTCATAGAAAAGTCTCTTTGAGAGTTACCACATATTTTACTCATAAACAGCTTCTATTGTCCCTTGTTTCTCTATCTCTAGTCAACAGTCACACCAGTCTGTACTGCCATAATATACGGTCCCGTCAACGCTCAGAGCCTGTGCTTCTTCAACAACCTTCATATTTGAATATTTATGTTAGGTGATCTTCAACTGTATTTTAATTCTTTGCTACACTGTTAACTGCTATTTGGCGTTAAAATTTAAATAGATAAATAAATATTAAATGAAAAAACATAAAAGTATTTATCTATCTTGGTATCTATAATGGATAATAGTGTTGTAAATTCTTTTCCCGGTTATTTAACCCAATGTAAGTAACAAGGGTATCTTAAAATTCCTACATGATGATAATACATCAGATGTACTGTACACCTGAGACTTGACATGATCTTATATCAGAGAGTGTAATCTGAGTATACCTAGTCACTGGAAAATAAACCCGCGTCATGTCGTGTGTCGGGTGTCCAAGGGTAGACATTGCTGCAATAGACATCATATATATTATTTATGATTGTACTACGCTCATCAGTATATAATATATATATGATTGGTTAACCCTAGAGACCACCAACATTTTTAGTTTGTATTATTTAAAAGACAAGTAAATGTTTTCGTTGTATTATTATTTTTCTCACTAATGTAAATTAAAATGAATGTAATATTCTGACAATTGACTTCAAAACAAGTAAGAATAATAGTTATCATACCCAACAACACAAAATATGTAGTAAACTAAAGAATATTTATTTATGATACGTATATATCTTTTAATTCGTATTTTTATATATTTAAATATAAATATATAATACATATATTATATTATTATTATCTTGTAGTGAAATATATCATCTTTTTCTTTTTGGGTTTTTCGGCTATCGAAAATATATATAAAGTGTATATTATAATTTCCATACAAAAAATTTGTAAACTAGCCACATTTAAATCATTATTTATAATCAAACTATCTCCGTATTAAAATAATTACAAATAATATAGTTAGATAATTAATTGTTCATTTGTATATAAAATTATAGTAGTATTACTATATAAATATATTATTCAATACAGACTGACAGACCATCTAAAAAATTAAAAGTCCTATATAAGTTGTCCTTAAAGCAAAAATATTAAAAGTATAATAATATTTAAATTTTATATTTTAATAATAATTATCTTATTTATATTATGTTGCTTTTTTTCTAAAATTATTTTAACCCATTATCATCAATATTATCGATAGAAAAATTAATTACTAATAGTAATATAAATAAATTATAAAATACAAATGTAGAATGTAAATGATATTAATACGCTGTTTTCATTAAAAAATCATTTTTTATATGAAACGATATATGTAATACATCCATTATATTACAATTCACTGACAACGCTCAAAACCTCAATAAACAGAATTACGAATTCCTCGGTTTTTAAAATTAAAATAATTATTTTCGTAATATAGATAATTAAATGTACACCAAACATTTATATTCTATAAAATAATCTGATAAAGTATTGTGTTATAACTTAAAATTTTATAGTAAATACATTTATTTAATTCAAACTAAAATGAAAATAACTACAATACATTAACAATTATTTTGGGTTAAATTATTGTTATTGATGAACAAAAAAAGACATACCACCTACAAAAGGGTCAACCTCAATCAATAATATGTAAATTTAAACTACCAATTGTTAATTCAATATAGTCATGAAAACATGCAATTGAAATGTCATGTAATAATTTATATAATATATAGAAAACTACAACTTATAATTAATTCATTCTATGTATATATAGGATGACAGATGTTACATAATGTTATAAATACAATTTATATTAAATTATCATTGCGTATATGTATTAGATGATAATAGACATATTTTTAACGTCTTTCAATAATTTACAAAAAAAAAGTTTTAACAAAATACTTTTTATTTTAACGTAGTCATAGTCCTTCTGTTCAAGCATTTTGGATTCTGAGCGAAACGACTATTATATTGGGTTTATTAGGGTACAATAATTGACATAAATTATATGAAGAGAAAGGTAGGAACATGTTTTATGTTAGTAATACTGTGACAACACACGTGAAGATAGCGTCCTCTTAAAAACTCTTCACTTCAAAATTCGCGAAAAAAAATTTTCAAACCTAGACTAAAGAAACGCCTGCTTCATGATTATATAGAAAATAAAACAAACGATAACTTATAAATAAATAGGTATCTCTTTCTTTTATTATCTAATATAATAATGTATCATTATATATATAGAGCATAATAGAGCATAAATTATGACTATATAACGTCCAAAATTATGTAATATTTCAATAATTGTAACAATTTAAAAATTGTATGTTAACACAATTATTTAAATAATAATAATACTATTACGTTAGAATATGTGCTATAGATTTTCAATCCATAATTTAGTGAAAATAAGCAGAGCTAAAGAACCACCAATGGAAAAAAGTAGTTTGTCAGTTTTTCATAAGACATTTTTTTATCCCAACTGGTAAAAATACTTTGTTCACATCAAAAATATATTTTTTTTACGCATTGTTCAAGTTCAGTCAAATATATTAGTAAAGGTTATCGTATACGAATCCATTGTTGTGGAAATGCACTCTCTAGAGATTGTAAGCGCGTGTTTGACGACAATTCCTAATATTTTTTCAACTAACAATGGGAAACTTTAAATAATAATAGTTAATATAATTAAGGAGTTTGTGGTGTCAAAAGTTTTTCGAAGTGTAATGTACTTGTGAATTGATAGAAAATGGAATGAAACGAATTAATTTTCAAACATGAAACAATTGAAACATTTGTAAAAATAAGATTGTCTTGGTTTGGTTAAACAAAGTAAAAGTAATTCTGTAGTTGATTTAGTCAATTCTGATAAAAATTCTTATTAAACTTGTCAAAAATAGTATTGTATGGTATCCCTACTTAAATCTACTATTCCTATCGTAGGTTACTTGATACATAATGAATAGGGCTCGGATTTTAAAGCAAATGCTTCTTTTTATATATTTAAGATAAAAATCTAATTTTTATACATAATTCATTTCACGTTAATCTGATTCGAAATAAACGAATTTATTTTTGCTTTTTTTAATATAAATGCTTTTTTTGCTTTTTTATTGCTTTCTTCAGTTATTCTAGCTGTGTAATTTTTATTTGTTTGTTACGCTATAGTAATTAAAAAAATGTTCATATAATTTATAAGAAATGTCAAAACCCGTAATAAATTATTATATAAAAGTGTTTATTTACTTAATAAGAAATGTGAAAACCCGCAATTATGACCGTGACCGTACCATTAGTGCGCGAAACGTCATTAAATGTAATGATTGAAATGTATAGATTATCGATCTACAGATAGCTTATGGGTCGATAGCTTTTATATTAATTTTTCAATTTTTTTTTATTCAGTTTTATAAAATTATAACCTAATTCGTGTTAATTTTTAGTCGTGCTTTTTTTTTGCTTTTTTTAAAAATAAATATGCTTCATTTTTGCTTTTTTTAAACAATTTTATGCTTTTTTTGTTATTTATTATACTTTAAAATCCGAGCCCTATTAATGAATAAATACATACTTGATATATTATGCCAATTGACTTTGTATTAAAAAATTTAAAAACAAAATTTCTCTGTACTCATTGATTTAAAAAAAATTGTGTAAAATAATTAATTAGAGCAAATACAAAATAATAGTATGACATGACACTTTCTCTTTAACTATAGATGAGTTTATTGAGTTTATTTAAAAGTGGGTTGATCCATCTTGGTGTACTTACGCGATGTTTATGTTATAAGTTAGGAAACATAGCATAAAAATACAAACGATTATAACACCGTCTATCAATGTTTGGTACCAACTACCAACAGTAGCGCACGGATAATTTAGTTAGGTTCGAGCTTTTAATTTTCACCTAAGATGAATCACAGATCCATTAGGGGATTTCATCCCCATACACTCTTCCTCTATTAAAATAATAAATAGAACCAACATTACAATTTTAAATTTATTCCACTTAATTTTATATTTCTCTTATATATTTTAATATTGTGTATTTAATCTAGAAAAAATAACATACCAAAAATAATTAATCAACTTACAAGATAATTAACATAATAAATCTAGGTAGTATAATAACTGATAGATAAGTCATACTATTTATCAAACTATATAGTTTTTCAAAATTCAAACAAAAATAATTTTTTATTTGTATTTATCATTTTTTATATAGGTAATTGGTTAAAACAAATTATAGTTAGTCTCATTTTAATCTAAGATTAGTGTTTAACCTATCTCAATCCTCTTCAAACCGTAATAAACGTGGTAATAATTGATAAAACGATTATGGTATAGATGTTAAGTAAAACTGAAACTAAAATTTTCGATTTTATATTGTGATTTAGAGATAAGTAGTAATATACGTCATGTTAAGTGTGATTTGCAATGAGAAGATCTCTGGACCATTCGACTTACAGACGTCTGGTTGGATTGGCCGGAAGTGCACTGGAGTGGAGTTAAGCGGTGAGAGTGTTTGAATGGTATTCCATATTGGAGTGTAGGCGTAGATAATAAGTGGTAGCTGTTTGTCTTACGGAGACGATTGAAAGGTCTTTATGCTGAGCGATATTTGTGACGTACCAAGAGGTTTTAGCAATCATGCGGAGGTAGATGGCTTGGAATGCTTGTATAGTTTTTGTATATTATTTTATTTTTATATTACCGTCTAACTAAATTTAACAGAGAGCATGAGAAAAATGTATTTAAGGCCCAGAACGGCAATAGATGTATCTATTCATATTTTATTTGTTTGACGTGTGTACCTATGTACATATAAATACTTCAATACAAATATTCCTATCCCCAGGGCGTCAAACTGAAAATTATTTTTATTTAATTTATCTTTTAATACGTATTAACAATTTACACAATTTTAAATATTCATTTTATAATGTCGCTTTGAATGAAGATACATCTGTAATTGTCTCATATTTGTATGATGAACTAGTTTTAATATTAATTATAGTTAGAGGTAAGTATAACATTTAAAATTACCATTATTTTTATTTTATTTTATTTTTTTACGCAATTAAAACTTTATTACAATATTGTATGATCAGGTAATAAAAATTAAAGTTATTATACAAAAATACATAGTTGCTAATTTAATTTAAACTTACTAAAACATTTAATTTTATTGCTACTCAAACTAGGGGGGGGGTTAAGGGTGCCAAAACAAGGTTTCGCCCAGGGCGCCAATACTTCTATCGCCGGCCCTGCCTTTCCTTATTGTATACTTATTTATATAATGATATTATGAACCTTGATTTTTTAATTTAAACCAAAATTTCTTTAAATTTTTACGAACTTCTAATTAAAGTTTATATTAAACCTACATCAAACTTGTATAACAAATTAAAAGGTTGATAACAATTTAAAAATAAATATTACATTATTATTAAAAAAACAAAATATATTCTTAACCTTAATAAAATAATGATAAAATTAATTTTTGATCGTTCTTCTAGACACTGAGTTCTGTTTTTTATTTCAATAATTTCATTAGATTTTTTTAAACATTTAATACAGGTATTTGGAATGGTAATAATATAAACTGTTTGTAAATGTATTAAATATTATAATAGAGATACTACGGTCTACGAAAATGATAATACAAATAATAATAGTTTTAAATAAATAACATAATGTAACAAGTAACAACATAGATAAAAATAACGTCCATTAAAAAATATAAACGCGTACAGTATGCGCTTTGTAATACGTATACATTCTATAACTTTAAAAGTATTATGTGTTTAGTGTATACTGTATATTATAATACTATGTAAAAAGCTCGGCAATGTGTTTAGTAACTATACCTACTCACCGTTTAGTATATTGTATAACATTATAGTTGGAATAAATATGGCTGCGGCGGCAATACCTGTCTGCTGTCTGTTTTATTTAAACATTTTTTTTTGTGCGTTATTGCTGTGTCATAAAATCCCAGCAATATCTCGCTTCACGTACGGTGGAAAAGTGCTTATGTGCCCGAGTCATCGTCACAAATGCCCCGCACAGCATCTCTGCATATTATATGAGCGGTAAATAGTAATTCGAACCGTAAAATTCTTTGCGCGACACCGATAGTCAAACGGTTTTATGGTTTTGTGCATCTGTGGGGGGGGGGTCGTAGTCGTCGGCGGCGGCGGCGGTCGTCGGTACGTAGCTACCCGAAAGCCCACACGATCCCGGCGATATTCTACAACGGTCTTAACGATGTTTTTCCTGCTGTCACTTGGTACTGGGAAATGCACACGTGTGACTGGTACTTATTGCATAGTTATTGCAATAATAAACACACACTCACGTAAATGAATACGTATAATCGAGTTTGTCTTATACTAAAATAGAATTTGATACTTTCTATATTTTTATATTTAGTTGGTATCCAATTATATCTTTTTATTTACCAAGGTATACATTTTGGTTGGGTAAATACGTGGTCAACTCATGTTTCTTTGAAATTTATACAAGTAACGAACTTCATATTATAACCTTAGATCATATACTATAATATTGTTGCCGATATTAGAGACAGCCGACGAATCTCCGAATTACGTTTTCGATGTGCGTATGCATATATCTAAAATTATAATATGATAATATTATATCATAGAGACTAAGAGAGAGAGAGAGAGAGAGAGATGAAAGAGAGAAATCGCGAGAATAGTAGATATTCGTTTTTAATATTTTAAATTCCACTACCTGTATAACCTGATTATTCACAGACAAATGTATATAAATATAAAATTCGGTGCGATATCTCGGTTTAGTGTACTTTAATAATCTACAGTTTATGGGAAAATTAACGTAGAATGTAGATGTACCTCGGTTTGTGAACTAATTCTACTTAGATGGAAATCCCATCAATGAATACCACTTGGTATATTTTCGAACGTAGTTACTACCTACCTAATCTCTAAAAAATATCTGAAACTATCATCAAAAACTGAGTAGTTTTTGGGTATATATGCTACAAGCTATAAACATAAGGAAATTTCCGTATATTATACATTTTAACAACAAAAATAAATTAAATATTATTTCCTTTTATTTAAAAAAAAATCTCATAGCAATCTATAGGGGTTGAAAAAATAACCTTCTAAGTCTTAAGAAATCTATTGATATATTTTTTTTCGTAATCGGTCTAGTAATTTCTGATAATAGCGTATTTAAACATACAAACTCTTTGACTTTATTATATTGATATATATATAAGTATATTACTATATTATAATAATTAATAATATATAGATTGCCGATGGGCTCTTCGTGAGTTAACATTAAATTTAACTTCCACCCACTAACTAATTATAAATCATACATATTGACAATACTGACTTTTTACAACCATCAAACATTCAAACGACATTATATTTTCTGATATTAGATTTTTTTTCCACTCTAATGTCTTTTTAATAAAAAAGTTTTTATAGCCTTATAGGTACTCGTAAATTTTTATTTTATAAATAACGAACTATATAGTACGATCATGTCTTATAATTGAAGTAGAAAAGTGAAGTGCTCAATTAAACTGATACGTCATTTTAATTTCCACTTAAGTGTATAAATATCTTTGAGCAATACTACAACGCTTATTTTTTTTTAAAAATAAGATTTATTGTTTTTATATGACGTATAGTAATTAAAAAGTACGTATATAATTATAATTATTTACTGTTTTTCAATATCAGATAATTAGCTGATATATTAATTCGAAACATCCATCAAATTATAAGTACTAATGTTTTTGAATATATTTTAATGTTAATTGTTTTCTTATAATTTATACCATCAGTGTCCTCCACATATTAAGATAGTTATTTAATCTATACTTGTTAACTTTTTAAAAATCAGACTAAGATCAAATATTTTTTATATAATTTAATAATATTATGATGAATTCTCCTTTAAAAATTGATTCGATCTAAAAAAAAAAATTGACTTTGGTGTATGTATATACACATTGTTAATATCGACCTATATTCTAACATTGCATTAATGCATTATTTAATTACATGTTGAAAAATACACAGTTTAATATTACATATTGCGATGAATATTTTTTTGAGTATTTTCGATCTTTAAAATTTAAATTTTGAACAAGCACAGTTTATTAGTTAAAAGTAATACTATTCAAAATTATTGGGTTAATGGGATAATCAACATTTTGAGAGTTGCCCCTGTAAAGTTATAACCACTTAGATCATTATAACTTATAAGTCAGTTGTAACTAATCCTAATCAAATCTAACTTTTATTTTATAACTCATAAAATAATTGTTCAAAATTAGATTTGTATATACTGAAGTATTATGAAAAATATTTTTCTATTAAAAAAGGAATTAAAATAACATGTTATTAAAAAAAAAAAATAATAATAATAAAAAATAGTAAAAATATAATTTTTTTTTTTAGAAAAATATTATTTTAAATAAAAAGCGTTAATAGTTTTTAAAATAATGAGTGTCTTACGTTAAATGAATCACTCAGTATAGTTTATGCAAAAACTGCGTTTTTATTATAGACATATTTATGATTATGACTGATTGGAGCGCTTTTGTCTTTTGTCCCAAAAACAGATTAATTTACTGTTATGGAGTGTCGGCTACAATATTAAATTTGTACATTGTACGATTTGCACACTGCTTTGCATTGCTACAGCAGATCTATTATGCGCGTGGATATAATACGTGTATATAGATTAATACTAACAATAATACCACAGACTAAATCTCATGTAGATATAATGTGTGATAATACCTACTTCATATCTCTATATTATGAATGTTATAATATAATAAAATTACTATACAATCAACTGTCATACACGTGCGACTATTTTACCAAGGTTTTAGTTGAAGGGTCTTACAATTCTAAAAAACACATATTATATATCTGATACCTGACTACCTGAGTAATAAATAAGTATAATGATTTATAATATAATATGCGAATACACAAACTACAATAAATCCAAAATAATATCGATTTTATTAAAAGAATAGGAAGAACTTTATTTATACTTTTAAATGTATAATATTATATATTATAGTTGTCTGTGGTTTGTGTCATAGAATCTTACCTTGACGTGTTTTGACTGGAAGGAAGATATGAAGCACGATTATTTGACGCTGTATACACGTATTTAGAATTTTCCAGAATTTCATCACACTTCACAATATTATTATATCATATAAGAGCACTCACGGCCGATAACGCTAAGACAATTTTATCGAGAATTATGGCAGTGACTATTTTTTGAAAGAGTAAATATCATAGTTACCTCCTATGAGTATGTACTTCTATATAATATGTATAATATAAATATAAAACAGACAATGATCGTTATTTTAGCTAAATCTATACCAATATTATGACTTCCTAATTAAACCATGGTCGTGGTTTTAATGTTTTAGTGTATACCGCAGTATAAGATAAGGTTAGGCTTGTACAGTTATCGCGGCAAATATTTACGGCCATTCTTGGAAAAAATTACTTTTCCATGGACGAATTTTCTTTATTTATTTACATTCATCTTACCTACTAACCATTATTTAAGATTTATTAAATGTTCACATAATACGTAAAATCCAAATAAACATTGGTAAAATAGTCATGTACACACAGTTAGGTACTACGTTTATATACAGCAGTTAATGCGCATTAACTCAATGCGTATTGAGTTAACTCGCATTAGAGAGTGGCCGAGCAAGTTTATATCCACCTAAAATATCAAGATTAGATGTTGAATAAAATTAAAAGTTAATGCGAATGTTTTTTAGTCCATGATTTATACTTTGGTTTCCACGACCAAAATAATTATAATTTAACATTTTAAAATTCCCGTTAAAATATTAATTCACATTAAAGCATTTACATGCATTTCTTAATCCCAGAGTAAGAGTTAATTCGATTTGACGAATCGAATTAAATAATAAATGCGCATCAGTTTAATACGAATTAAAAATGCGTTTATAGCACCTACTTTCGGACTAACTCAATGCGCATTAACTGCTGCATATAAACGCAGTATAGTTACCTAACAAATTTTTACTTCAATGATGGACTTCGCCGATAGATGCGTTCGAATTCATGTCTTAAAATGTACTGCCGAAAACTGTTGCTACATGTAAATTGAATGGGTATTCCGGTATTTGGATTGGAAATGAGTTGGGTAAGTCTTAACCAAATTCCTTTTCTTTCTCCTTCCACTTATAATTTATATATATTTTTATGATATTTATTGATTCAATCGGACTTGAAATACATAGCCTCAGTAATTAATTATTATATTTATAAAAAGTATTTTTCTTCTTTAAAAGACAAAATAATTACTGTTACACAACTAACCTTATGCTGAGGTATTTACGTATTACGTTGCCGATTTTATTTAACATAGTGTATACGTGCATAATACATAATTTTATTTAGTTACTTTTAAATTTGTAAATATTATAGTTCTCAATGTATTGATAATGCTTATATTCACCCATCGAGTCATATATTATCAATATACATACAAAAATTATTTCTAAGCAATGTTGTTTTAATCTTACAAATTATAATTTCTATTAGTAAAAAAGAAACTTGTATCTATAGGTACTAGGTAGTTAGTTTTTTAATAAGAAATTTGCAATGGTATTTCAGATAACCGGAACGATTTAATTGATTCCAAATAGGGTAAAGACAAGTAAAAAGATATGTAAGAGAAATATGTATAATATGTCTATGTGTTCATTAAATCTCTTTCACCAAGAAAGCCATTGCAGGCATCCGGTCAACGCACAATTATTTTAAATAAAACCAAACTAATGGCTTGATAAAAAAATCTTCTTAAATTTTAATTTTCGAGTTTCTGATCTGGATATTATTGGTATTTGAATTGAATTATATTTTAACAAAATCGCCAGCAAATGTAGAAAATAGTTTGAATTACTCTCCGAGGAATAATTTCAATAAATTTGCAATTTAAACAAGTTACAATTTTGTTACCAAATTATAAATGTTTTAAAGTAAAGTATATCAATTAGTTTTATTATTATTTTAATAAAGTAATTTTGTATAAGGTAAATTAAATAAAGTCATAAAGTAAATTTATGAAATTCAATAAAATGCCTTTACAAAATCTTAGTGTGTTGATATTTAATTGAAAACAAACAAATTCTTTAATAAATAGCTATTATTCACATGTATTTGTGTTATTATTTTAAATTTTGAACTATATATTAACTAAACAATCTAAATTATACTAAAAAACCCCAATTTTGTTAAAACTATTAATTCAATTGTTACAATATTATTATCGTACTTCTCCCTGCTTATAAAATGTTTTATATTTATATTAAAAATGATAACACTCCTATAATATTAATTTATGAAAACAGCGTAATATGTGACATTTGTGTTGACAAATACAAAGTATACCTAATACTTATATCCTCGATATTTGAAATATTTATTATCAAAAAGACATATAAAATTCGTTTAACTGCCAAAAAAATCCTTAACATAAAATGAAGAATATATTGGTTGGTTGGTATATAAAAATCCTGTATTGGAATTTAATTTGCTTGCACTACACGTCGAAAGCAATATAATAAAGTCCTATTTGGCTGCAGCATTTTTTTTTTCTGAATCCTGATGTTTTTCACACCATGCGGAAAACACCGAACGATTGATGATTATCACACACAGGTTGTACCTATGTATTATACCCACGTATTTTTTTTCTTTTAAACATCAATATTCAATTTTGTCGTTTTTACGACTAATGCGTTGCGATCCGTAGAGAGCGATCAAGAGGAAAGAAATGCACACCAAAATACGGAGGAGATTACGTGGATAACAGTGGTGGTTTTGGCTATGATGATGACTATGACGATGACGATGATGATGACAACTACGAAACGTCGATGAAGGAAGACTGGTGAGAGTGTGTTAGAGGAGAAAAAAAATTGGAATGTTTGGTGACAGATCGATTGGTCACACGTTAATGAAGCAAAACGACCGAAAGAGAGGACTGTGGCAGCGTGATGACGAAAAAAGCGTGCGCGGATGGTCCTAATGTATTATACAAAATATATATATAGCTGCTGTGTGTGGCGGCAACGATGGTAGACGGTCGTGTATATACGAGTAGCGGAAACTTAATAAGGGTTTGGCACTTTAGACAGATCGGTGGCAATTTAAAGGTTCTCCTCGGTCCTTCATCTACCGCTTCCTCGTCATCATCCTTCCCTATGGTAGCAGCCCTATCGTAAATCCCGTCTCTCCTCCAACCACCAACATGCTCCCCATCCGGCAGGGTACACCAACCATGGTCCCTCCTCGGACACCTACGACTCACCCACCCACTCATATATATATATATAAGGTACCTATTCTCGTTGCACACACATATATCTAATTATATATGAGCTGCGGGTGAGTGGGCGACCGTTTTATTTTCCATCCTCTCCACTCAATTAAACGAACGCCACCAGAGACGAATCGACGTCTATAAGGTGGTAGTTTTTCGTCTGCAAAAGGGTGCGGGGTAAGAGGAGATGCGGTTATTTTAACTAGCCCAGTTTAGATTTCCTTAAAGGACGGCAAATCTCGTAAAATGTTTTGTTTTTAAACTAAATAATGGTTTTTAATCGTTAATCGAACTATTTAAAATGTGAATTGAAGGAAATCGATGATAGTGTCAATTTATATTTATTATTTATACACAAAAAATATTGTTTTTCAAGGATGTTAAACATCTAAGTACATCTATTACTATTTTTAGATTGATGGAATATTAGAGTTATATTATAGTATATTGACGGGTATGTGTATATTATAATTTATAAGTATAGGTATAATTGATCACAATCATATATTTCCTTCTGCTGGCCTAATATTTTAGTTATATACTTGTAGACTGTAGTATACTAGTGTACATATATCATTTTATGCCGGTAATGGTGGTATTTGTGTATACTGTATAATAATTAGATATTTTATATTTTGATAGTATTCACTATACTTTTTTAACCATCTACTATATATACTAGCGTATCTCAACTTAAATATTTCATCGCAGCTCAATGTAGAAAAAACGGCTGATGAAAATAAATACCTAATCATAAACTCTATTATATCAAATAAAAACTAAGTTGAAGTACTAATCAATAAAATAAAGATCTATAATTAAATTAAATATTAGTTTATCAGTAAAAAAAAGGTAATCAAAATTAGGTTTACTTATCCGGAAGTAAATTGTAAGTAAAAATAAAAAAACCCTGTATGTATAGAATTTATACTTATAAAATAAAATATTATTTTTATAGAATTTAAGCTTCTGGCTATAAGTAGGTAAACTAAATTTTGATTACATTTTTACTGATATTATATGATTTTTTGTCTGAATTTGGTAATGCTATTTCATTAGATTTATATTTTTACTTAGGATTTTTTTACATCCTGAGCTGCGATAAAGAGTTATCGTTCAGATATTATATTCACTAGCGTGTGTATATTTATAGATAACTGAATTTTAGAAGGTGTAAACTAAACTCTCCACACGTTATACCGGTATGTATAATACATTATACTCATATATTTTAATAACATGACAACTCAGCACCTATAATTCATCCAAAATATTATATTACTTATATAGTTATTATGCTTATAAACATGTATATATGTATTACATAATATTTGGACAATTAAGTACAAGTGACTTTCAATTAACACGAAACAAAAATGTTTAATAATATATAATTATATTACCATATTTTGATTTTAAATTTCTACATCCACAGATCCTAAATGAAAAATAGAGTTATTTATATATTAAATTATTAACCAATAATAATTTGAAAAAATATAAGTAATATTACATTATTTGAGTATAAACATCAAAAATTTATATTAGAATAATGAAATGTTAAGTGAATGATATCCAGATATACGTATAATGACCACAGCTAATATAAAAATATATTTATGATACCTGTAAATAATAATCGATTCGTGTACAATGTACCAAAAAATAAATGTGGCCAATGTGTGTTTAAAATAAGTCTATAGTTATAGAGCTAACGTATTTTTTTAAATTAGATACCTAGAATATTACTATATATTTATATACGTGTAAAATTAATGTTCATTATTTAATGCACACATGTTAAATCAGGGGGGTATCCAGGAATTTTTCAAGGGGAGAGTCAACATTTTATGAACATGTAAAAAGTATTATAAAATCAGTAGTTTGTACCTTACGAATTTTAAATTTTGTCAATCAATGGGAGGGGTTCAAACCCGACCCCCCCTCTTGGGTACGCCTCTATGTTAAATGCTTAATTATATATTTATATTATATATTATTTAGGTAATATAGTTATTTTGAAATTAAAATGAAAATCAAATAAATAAACACAGTCTTCATAATATAGTCAAATAAAAAAATAATTTCCAAAAACAACATTAAGATAGGTTTAATTAGATTAGATTAGATTAATATATAAAACAATGTGTTTATATCTCAGAAAAATTTTCCAAAAATGTCTTTATTTGGTCAAAATAAGACCACAACAGTAACAGAGTATTATTATGGAGTTGATACAAATATTAAATATACATAAGTATATGATAAAGAATATAGTATTATCTTAATGTACATATTTAATAAGCTTTGAAAGTTGGGTAAGGTGAGCGAGCAAACAAAAATTTAATATACAATAAAAGTTTTTATTTTATAAATTAAAATTTCAGATAATATCAACCAGGTACCTAATCAATAAGTTGTTTATTTTATAAGATTTCATTGAAAACGTTGGAAACTGTTAAAGGAAAAGACAAACTTAAAAAGTATACTTAGATTAAAAAAATATAAAAAAAACTTTATAATTTAGTATTTTTTAATAACGTATTTTTTGCTCTAACTAAAGTTATAACCTTTAACTATAACATAATATAATCTATTTAGTATAAATATATTAAATAGTAAGTATGTATATAATGTACAGAGTGTAACAGATAGACTTGACCAAAAAAAAAAAAAAATTATGCTACTTAAACATATGACAAAAATTGTTAATATTATATGATGAGTAAATAATTTAAGAAATATACTTGTCAGAAAATTCTCAAAAATCATATTTTTAAAAAAGTTATTACGTTCAAGACTAATTTAATCAAAAAATATTGATATTTAAAAAAAATTTTAAAGCATAAACTACTTGACTTAAATAAATCTTTTTACCATCAAAATTGCTCTTATAATGAGATTGCAAATTGGCTGTTTTAAATTTATCTAAAAAAAATTTAAATCAAATTTAAATTTTTTGATTTTCAGTACTAAAAAATAAACATAAAAAATATTAAATTATACATGTAACGCTAGGGTTTGTTAATGATAAATAAAAAAAAAATTGAAAATATTAATTAGAACAAAAGTTATTCCAAAAGTCAATTCTATCTGTTACACCCTGTGTCCCTGTATATATACAATATAATTATACATATGTGATGTAAATAGATTTATGAATATGGTATAATTGTGTTTGTGTCGTTTATGGAAGTATATTATGTATGACGTAATTATAGTTTAATTCTACATCTACATAGGCCATAAGATAATAATATAATTGCATTTATTGTTCACTACAGTAGGTAATATTTATTACAGTATTCGTTGTAATACAGAAAATAACAAATTTGTCAAATTCTAAATGGTATTAATTAACTCAAAACTTTATTTATATTCCAAACATGAGAAAAAAATATTCATTTTTAAATCGAAAACTTAAAAGTTCCTTTTTATATATTTTTTAAATTAATTGGCATACCCAAACATAAATGAAACAATTTATTTAAAACTGAATGCTTTGTCAAGAGTTATTTACCTATCTATTACTATTAAAATGTCATTATTCATTAATATTTAACATGTATAAAAATATAATTTATTTTCATATTATAACCAATATACGTACAAATAGATTTTATGACTTATATTATTGTAAGTATTATATATTATAATGGTTTTAATGACAGGAAAAATTATTTGTTGAGAATGTTTTAGAAACATACGTGTACTTATACACCATAGTCTATAACTATAGCATTATAACATAACTTTTACGTAAGCGAAATTATGTAATAAATATAGTTCTAAACCTTACAGCTTACATCTAGAACCCAACTATATAATAACGTGTTTTTCAAAATACCGATAATAAACAACTAAATAGTTTTATAAAGTATAGAATAATAATTCATCATATATGAGTATTATGTTGATTATAGACAAAATAAAATTTGATGTCTAATATTTTATACATTATTCACAATACAATATTGTATTTTATTGTAATTTTTTATAATATAGTCAATATACCTATACATTGGTACAATATGTGTATGCGCGCGCGCGTATGTGTGTGTATCATATGTATGAACGAGTGTGACGAAATAGGATAGCGCTCCAATGGAGTTCTTTGAACCGGCTTTAAAGACAGAACTTCTGAAAAGGTAATGGAATTCTATCGAGTTTTTGTTTTTTCTCTTTTCAACGCCATCAGCCATCTCTGTCTTGTCCACGACAAGGTCGTAATCACTCATGACTCACGACCCGAAAACACTGCTGTCCTTTTCTCGACGTGTCACGACAACTATCCTAACTCACGCGTATATAATATAAATCCCTATATTTGTATATTTTATATTCTATTATATGTATACATGTTATCTATTTATATATCTATACATAAATACGTGTATATAAAATGTACATGTAAATTGGACGATGATAATAACTGCTGTGGGTACATTCATGTTATCTCGTAATGTAAATAAAAATAATAAGGTAATATTATTCAAAGGAAAAAAACAAGGTATGGCTAGTTATTTTCAACCCTTCGGTATAAAACAACCGGATATGTGACTACTCGTGCCCGTTGGATAGGTTAAAAGGAAATATAAAAAATATTTTATAATAGAACTGGATGTCAACAAGAGTGTCTACGATTTATCCTCAAACCTAATGATCTCAGGCAACACCAAGACTGGGAACAATAGTATCTTGTTCCGGGCCACACAATATACAATGTATGTAATAGTTCGTTGGCTTCTTTCCTTAAACACTCGGATCCTTTTTGGTGAGATGACAGTAAATTTTTTAAAAAAAGGAGAATAAAATAATTTTAATACTATTGAAACTAGGAAAATATTCTACTCGTCCCATAAAGAATGTATTGTATTAATTTAATATATTTATAATATTATACTAAATATATAATAATATATTATATTGTTTATACTCATACTGTACTGAAACCAAGCTCAGTTGTATTGGAAATTAGGTGTGTTAAAATTTCAAATACATTATTTAATTTGAACATATTATTTGCACAATAATAAACATATTATAAATTATTTGTATTCTGCCCATTATCACATACCTACAAAACTTAGTCAACTTAGTTAACTTATGAAATAAAATTAATTTACATGTATATCATATTATATAGGTATAATATATGTATAGTAAAGGTTAACATTTTTCTAAACTAATATTAAGATTGCTATCAAATTATTAGTAATTGCATTTTTTTATTTTAAATTCTGGGTAGAGCAATCTATTAGTTTATTTTTATGTATTTTAGATTGTGAGCGGAACTATGAATTTATTGATTTTAAAATTATGTATTTTATTAATGTTATCACTTTTTGGGGTACTTAGTAAAAATGCTTTTATTTTCCACCTTGGGGGGGGGGATTTCTATAGCGAATTAGATCTTATTGATACTATGTAATACTTACACGTTTTTATAAGTTTTCAACCTACCTATATATGAAGGAAAAATTTGTATTGAAAAATAAAATTAATTTTTATGAATATTTTAAATTTAAATTTTTAAAACATTGCAAATTCATTCTAACTATTTATCTTTAAATGATTTTTGTGATTTTTTTGTAATTCAAGAACAATTAATAACTGTAAATACTTGGAAATTTTCACAAAATGTTTATATTACCTATCATTTTTTTATACATAGTATAATTAAAAAAATGTAAATAAAATAATTTAACTCTTTTTGAGCTATTTATAGATATAAGAAATTTTAGGTTTTTTTTATATAAATATCGATAGAAAATTATTGACTGGGTCAAAATTTTAGAAAATTGAATACAAAATCTCATTTAAGATGTAATTATACAAATATTGAAAACACATAGCCACAATTTTTTATATGCATTTGAAGTTTAAATTTAGACGAAATTACATATTTTAACGATAAATAACGATATGTTATTAAAACTTAAAATTCAAAAACATTCATGCAGACATAAAACAATTACATGTATTATGAATTTTGTTATATGCTATGGCATTTCTTAAATATCTAGATTAATTTTAAAATATTAACATATTTTATACTTTTGTAACGTCAATCTTTTCACATTGTTTTACGTTTAGTTGGTATTGACTCAAAGGTTAATAACAATAATATAATATTAAGCAAAGTGGATTGATCAATGAGTAAAAATGAGTAAATAAAAGTAACATGTACATATAATAATAAATTTATTATATACGATTATCATATTTTTACCACTTAATTTATAAATTTTTCTAATATATATGTCCCAATTACCTCGATGCCGAGGGTTTGTATTTCTTAATAAAAAAAAAAAAAATTATACATTTATCAATAGGTATGAAACATTTACCGAGAACTTCAAATTTATAATTATATGTCAACCATTCTCTTTTTGAGTAGACAACGTACAACCTAAATCAAAATTTTCTTTTTGTTTCTCCAAATTACTTTACTATAAAGTTTTTACAGCATTTATGAAAATATTATTGAATAATAAAATGAGTAGTCTGTGAGAAATACTGGCAAAAATATTGCCATACACCATTTGCTTGAAAACATTTTATTTAAATTCCCTTTAAAGTTATAAAATCTATTTAAAGTAATTTTGACAGGGTTATTTATAAAAACATATGTCCCCTATTTAATGGATTTTAATAAAAAACATGTCAATAACTCTTCACGTATAATTTATAGTTTTTTTTTTATTTTACTATTAGGTATATAATATTTTTGATAAACACGAGAATCAAACTTAGATTATTTTTAGAGACACTTTACAAAAATTATACCAGTCAGGCAGCAACAAGAATAATATAATACTTTCTATACCTATATCAAAATGTAAAATGCAGATAACACACTCGATTGTACATTTTTGTATAAATATTGAGTGTTATTGTTTTATGACTATAAAAGCGACATAACTAGTATTAATTTTAATAATTAATAATGTATTTAAAAAATAATTAGCCATTAGATATCCTATTGTTGTATAGTTCAAAAATTCCATTAAGTTGTAAATTCTGAAAGTTTGATACTATATTCCTACATTTTTAACAAAAGTATTAAACCAAATAGAAGTTTATATATAATAAAACATATAATATCATTGAATCCATTTCGGCTATGTAATTTTTATAATATATGATGCATATTTAATATAAATATAGATAATATTTTATTAATTTTAGCACTATATACATTTTTCAAAAACAAAATACGTATAAATTAAATAAGTGTACCTAGTATAATACAAATATAATTATTTTACAATTCTCGCCCAATTTATTTTTTATGTAATTTCTATTGTATTGTATACTGTATAGATATTATATTCTACTACTTGTGCTTTTAGATTCTAAATAATTGGTCTTGCAATATAAAAGTGTATAGGTTTTTTTTAAATTTTACTAAAATAAGAATGAACCCAATTGAAAAAATAATAATATGAGAGACGTAATGTAGAGCAACTATTATTGAGAATGTTCTGAAAGTATGTATCATTAAATAATAATATGACTTTTGCTGTCAGTACATTTTTTAAATAATATATTATTTGAGCAGGAAAGTTTTTCTTAAAAATAAAATTCTATATCTAGATTCTAGATTATATCATTATTTTAACTTCAATAATAGTGTACATAATATAGAAGTATTTAAGTAGTTAAGCGTTTACGTCATCATTTCTACGATGAACAAAAACATATTAATCATTTTTATAAATATCAAAACAAAAATAAGTGAATGCAGTCATTTTTCTACTTTATGAATTATAAACTATCTTCGCATGCAAAAATCTTTTAAATATTTTAGTGATCACAATGATAAAAATAAAGAGCAAAGCCATTTTCTCAAAAACGTTTGTCATTTGTAAAATAAACAAATCGTTGTATAGACAATAAAACGAAAAATTATTCGTTACAGATAAACTATAATTATTATTGCACTAATAAGCTTTAAAAGCCAGTAAAGTTTGATAATTAACTTAAAAATATTCAAAATTATGATCGATATTATACAATTTGTAGGATCATCTCAATTAATAAATTATTTATAGTTTATACATTAAATGTTATTAATTTGAAAAAAAAAAATGTTTTTAATTTTTATTGAATTACAATATTATAATAAAAACGGATTTTTCTTAATACCCATTTCAAAAATAAAATGAATTAAGTTAAAATATTATAGATATATCAAAATAAAAACTTATTTTTCTAATTGTATTCTATTTTTTGTTACTAAATATCAAAATATAACTATAGATAAACCACAAATATCAAAATATATTTATTTATAAGCTACATCAAAAAGAAACTTGTACAATTTATTGCTAATATTAAAATCTAAAATCTAAATTGTTTCCTAGTTATTATTTTAATGTTGTATACATTTTTTTATTACCTACTATTTTTGAATTATAGTCCTTAATTTATGCTACTGTACATGTATAGAATTATTATAACTACATAATATATATATTTTGGTTTGAACATTTTTCCTAACTTCGGGTACCTATTCTAAATTTATCCATTATTCTGGTTTTTCTTTCATTTGTATGAAATGCACTTAAGTTTAATCAACTTTAAGTTTTCAAATAACATATATAATTTATTATTTAAAACTAAAATAAATATCTTACTCGATACCTAAGAGTTCATAAATTATTAATACTTAACAAACTGTATACTATAATTGTATAAATTAAAAGTTTAAATGAACGAGTTAAAAAAGTAAAAAAATATTTTTCTTCTTCGTGTAGATTTCTAATTAATTTTATTCATATTAAGTTTAATTCCGTTGTTATTTAATTACTAGATACTAAAAAGTTAGAATTTAGGTTGCTATATGCATATCATTGAATCAAAAAATGACTATAATCATAAAAAACATATTGCCAATGTACAAGAATACGATCCAAAAACATGATTTTTCAGAATAATTAATAGATGCTTGAAATATTGATAATGCGTTTTATGTTCTATATACCTTTATTGCACATATTTTTTTTGAAATTGTTGATGCGTCTAAATCGTATTTTAAACGGGTGGCTAATGAGTAATGAGTTATTAAACTTTTATGCTAAGAATAATAGTTTTTAATAATAAGTATGTCACATAACTAATAAAATTGATATAATATTTAATTAGACAATTTTTACAAATTATTAAATGTTAATCGATTAATATTAATTACTAAAATTTCTAAATCATCATAAATCTTTTATCGTGGATTATTATTTTCATGGTGACTTAATACGTCATTAAGTTTTATAAAGTAGAAAAATCGTTCAAATTTCAATTTATTTACATATCGGTAGAAAAAAACACTAACTTAACAATTCACAATGAAAAATACCAGTTCTTATTTTTTTTAAAGTAATTTGTCCATGGGTTACTTGGCATAATAAATGGATATATTTTTAAAGTTTGGTGCTTTATAACAATATATACTAATTTAAAAATCAGAATTTTTAAAAAAAAAATACAAAAATAGGCGTGAATAGTATAGCATTCGTTTTCATAATATTATTTTTCATATACTTAATATATATTTCGTTATTAATCAATCCGTCTCATTTACTTCGTTAAATCATTATGTAAAAACAGTTAACATCTAATAAAACAATAAAATTTAACTTAAATATATTTGTTTAATGCCAGTGTGACCCTAGCTTTATCATAATTATTGTAGACACATTTTGTGTATAATTTTTACTTTTCATCAAATACGATGAGGTTTGTTCTTAATATGTTTATAAACCTTTTGTAAACTGAAATTCATAACTATTTTGATTTAAAAGTATGTAAAATGATAGGTTTATAAATATTAACAATATTAACTATTAACAACCAGGAATACAACAAAGAAATATAGGTGGATTTTGTGGGCTTAACAAAAAATAACAGGCACAAGTTACAACTATAATAGTTAAATGCATATTGTTCTAAATAAGACATCTACATTTTTGTTAAAATAATAATTTATTAATTCATATTTCCTAATAAAATTTTTAAGAAACTATATTTTAAATAAATCGTATTTGTTAGTCAGAATTATAATTTCCTTGTTAATTGACCAGGTGGACGTCACATGTATTCATTAATAATGTTAGTGTATAACTAATGTATAACAAAAACACAATAATGAACTGACCATTGAGAATTATAAGGTTAACCTATAAAATGGAATATACACAGTAAATTCAATAATCACTATTCCAACAAACTTATTATTTTATTTTCGTAGTTATGTCAAATAAATGTAAATACTAACAAGTGGCCATATGATTATTATTTATTATATAGATTTTCAATGCAAAATTATATAAATTAGAAAGATATTTATTACTCATTTTTTTTTATTATTATTATCAGAATATAAAATAATAACTGAGTTTAAACAACGTTGTATTTTTAAATTTATTAGGGTTAAATTAATTGATTAATTATGCTACTTATATAGATGTTTTTAAATAGTCAATCATTAGAAATTTAATTGTTATAAAACAAAATAAATTATAATAATATTAAAAATGATTATTGAGTTACTATGTAGAATTTCAAGACAAATACAAATATTTTCTAATAGAAAGTCAAATCATGTAAGTAGTTTTGTTTTTATACAAAAAAAAACCAAATTTCAATTGAAAACCGTTTAGTTTTTTTTTTTATTATTTTTACTATTATTACTGTGACGTATTTTCGTTTTAGAAATCCAATTTTGAACGTTTTCTAAAGGGAAATACATCAAATAAAACATGTTTAAAAAGTATAAAATATATAAACCAACATAAGGGTAACTGGGTAAGTGCCACTGTTAAACGTGTATTTTATTAGCTGATACGGTTTCTTAAAACGATTTTTATCTTATTTTTTTGGTAAGTTTCCAACTTCCGACTATAGTGAGATATTTTTAAGTACGATACAATGCTGATGATGAATACCTTTGCACTATTGCAATACGTAAATAAACATAATTTTATTTAGAAATATATATCATTTTCAAGCTAAATGCAATTTGTTTAAGACTTTTTTTTATACAACATTAGGATTGAACATCGTATAAGTCTTTTGTTTAAATACATATTAAGTGTGTATACTGTTTATTTAATATAATTAGGTAAATCTTGATTATATTTTGTTATCATTTAAATAATATTTACATTAATTTCTGAATGATTATTAATATTTATATCATGTTAATTTTAAAAGTAAATCTACGAAATTAATGCAGATTTAAACAGTTAATATGTTTTGTATAAAAATTGATGAATTTGAATACCTATATAATTAAAATCTTAGAATCAAAAAATTATCGAATTGGTGTGATGCTTAAATATTGGTTTTTGTTATTTGTTCGTGTTCAACAGTACAGTACAATACACAAAAATAATTAGATGGATAATATTAAAATTATTCATACGTATCAGGTTTCAGGTATTAGACATTTAAAAACATTTGAAATTTTTTTTTTAGTTTTTTTCCTATAAATGTTTATAAAGATGTAATAAAATATAATGATATTCAATATAACAAATCTGAATTTTATATTTTTGTAAGCGTACTTATATGTTAGCTAGATATGCTACAAGTGTTCTTAGTGAATGCTATACGTTCTTGAATAATAATTAATAATTATATTGAGTAATCTTTTGTCACGTGGAAATATACTGATATATCGATTATCAATTTATCATACATAGATACCTAGCTACTATAAATACAATTATTATTATTATTATTTTTTTTTTTATAGAACCATTGTTTTTGATATAATTCACTTTTCCAGTTGATTTATTTTCTCTTAATATTCTAACAGGCTAATTAAAGTTCCCAGGATTAAAAAAAAATAAATGATCCCGTGATGGCCTTTTTTTGGATAAACAAGTTTTTCCAGTACTCTTAAGTTCTAATTAATGGCCACAGAATCATGTTAAACTTTTTTCCTGTTGTTTGATTAATTAACTCTTCTTAAAAAATAATTTACACAAATAAACTTTATCCGAGATTATTGTTGTATAAAACGGATTATATTTATTGATGGTTAATTTTATATTGAAGCATCTATCTAATATAGGTAATTAATTAAAAACGCCATCGTTTTTATAATCAATATAATAAATAAGGATATGTACAGTTGCGTTATTTTAATTTGTTATTTAAGTGGTGCCCAAACGATCGGTTACAATCGACCTGTAGATCGTGAATGATTTCAAAGTAGATCACCCCTTTGTTAGAATTTATTATCTACAAAATACAATAATGTAGATTATAGATAAATCACAATTGTTGTTTTTTATGTAAACCGATCCTTAAAGAAAAAATATGTTCTATATTATATATTATAATAGAATCACTACCAATACATTAACGTAATTCTTAAAAATGTTAGTCTACAAATTAAAAATAAACATTTATTTAAAAGACAAAAGAGTAGTTTTACAGTTCTTTTGTTTCAGATTTACAACATCTGACTCTAAATGCGTAATATAAATGCAACAGGCGATGTCGGCTATAACAAAAAGGTTTAAGGTGTATTTTTTAAGGCAAACTTTTTGATTCTGGGCCTTGGGGCTATAACTCGTACGAAATATATTAAAACTTTACCCTAGACTTGTTCCGTAAGGTGAATTATTGCTTTCCAGTTAATTTTGTCCCGAATAAAAAAATTAAATTGGTTTCATGATGTAATTTTATTCTGTAACCGTACGATGCTATTTGAAATTATTGTTAATGGTACGTGTGTGGTCTGAAATTTAAAGAAACATTTCTGTACAACTGCCAATTGTATATGTTTTACTTTAAAAACATTTATAAATATATAATATGTTTTAAATATCAACAATATTTTTATTCAAAATGCTTAATAACTTTTTATTGTATTATTATCACATTATTAGGTACGATATGTATCTTCATTGATATATTATAGTAATTGTATATTAAATTCTCATTAAATTATACCTAAATAAAAATACTTCGTTTATATTATATTAAATAAAAATTGTATGTACGATGATATACCTATTATATAGGTATACTTAAGTTATAAATTATAATGATTAATCGTCCTTGATTAAAGATGGTAAATTTGATATAATTGGTACATTATAGAATTGTGAGTAAATGCAGTGTATTGTTTTTGTAAACATTTAAAACTAGCTCGATTTTATTTATTTATAATATTTTTAAAAACCTTTGTAATTTAAACAATTTTTAAAATTGAATTCAGGGAGAAATATTCAATCTCCCTATAACCATCCTCATCCAATTATAATGGTTGCTAAGGTTATACTACGTGCCTGTGCATTATATTAACTGCGTGTGTGTATAGATACATTCATAGTGTGTCAAAATATATTTTGTGTATGAGAGGATTGAACTAAACATATTTTTTTATATATTTCAGTTTCTTCTAAGTGGTATTTAGTATTATTGTCATTGTCTTTGTTGACCTTATAGGAAATAGTTCAATAGAATTAATTTACTCTTCCAGACGTCATTATATTTCCATTTGACTTAAGCATCCCTTTTTAATAATAGGTATGTATTAAAGTCTATACTTTTATAATAATTTATTGCTATATTACTTTATTTATATGACGTTAGCAGCAATATACGTTATATATTATAATATACGTAATAATTAACAATTAATGAATTATCGACTTTTTTAGTTTTTATAATGATAACTGATAGTGAATTCATGGGATATATTTATCAAATTACTCATAAATATTATAAAAATTTTACATTTAAACGATAATATTTATGAATTGTATGGTTTAAGACCACTTTAAGTTATAATTAATATATAAATAGTTGTGGTATACCATAAATAAAAAATTTTAAAAAAACAATAAAATCGCAAATTGCAGATTATTTCAATACCTACAGGTTATATATAGTATATATATAAATAACTAAAATAACAACATATTATACATATAATTTACAACTTCAGACTTGTAAAAATTGTAATTTTTATTTTGTATATTTTCTATTCAGTGTATGTTTGACATTTGTGCGATTTATATTTATTATTTTTTTTTACTATTTTGCGTCTCAATCCCTTAATTCAGTTATTTTTTTCCAGTCTTTCGAAAGTTACAAATATTTTTCACGTGACATGTAAGCAAATATTGAAATATTCTAGTTAAAATATTACATTTTTTTTCTTTTTTAAGTGCCTCATTTTTCCAAACTGAGAGAACGATTTTATGGTCGAATTTTTAAGGCTGACAATACATTTATTTTGTTTCTGAACTCATTTCAATCTGTCTCTAGAAATCATACGTATTCGTGTTTTATATTATAAACAAATGTGAAAAATACAAATATTGTATTAAAATTTGATATAGCACTTTAAATGGAAATTGACAATAAATATAGAATCATAAATAAAGAGCTACAAGTCATAACATGTATATGGTATAGGTATTGCAATTTTTATTGCAATTTAGTTATATATAATCAATCTATTACTATAGTTTCTAACTCAAAATATTGCGGAAAGTTTATTTTGTCATTATCTTGGTTCTGAGTTCACTTAATTTTATACAAAAATTGAATTTAAAAAGTATAGTCTAGGTCAAAATTAAATATTTCTGTAATCCTTTTTCATAGAGTACTAATTTCTATTTTTTATCATTTCCCAGATGATAATAATAATAATATTGTATTTATTTTAAATTTTCAATAATTATGTATAAGTGTATAACAGGCAACATCTGGTATTTAATATATTGGAAATAATATTACAATATCATACCTAATCAATAGGCATATTTAATGAACTTTAAATACATGTTTAATCTTTGACATATACATTTTTTTTTAGTTTAAAATTGAAATAAACATTGATACAAAACATACATTTAGAGTACCTACAATACGCTCTCCGACTAGACAAATAAGTTATATATTTCTATTACGAAATCATATTGAAATGTCTATAAATAATTGTACTTGAGATAATCAATATCTAATTTTTAAAACAATAACTCAGCAAACAAGAGTATATATAGGGTACTATTCTCAGTCAGGTCGAATAATTTTGATCCATCTTTTCAAAAAGTTACTATGAATCATGTTGGTTCTATTTATATTAAGGGAATTTAATATTTTAGAACTCTACTTATAATTATATAACTTGTACACAAGTTTCCTTTAAGGTATTAAGCAAGTTTCAATCATATCACATTAAATGAGAAATAATAAGAATTCATCATTAAGCAAATACATACTACATTCACTACTATAGGATATTACAAAACGTATACTATACGAAAACTTTACTTTTTACTTTATAACAAATCTATGTAAATAATTCGAATATAATAATAATTTGTTTTAACTTGTTCACTCATAGAATGTTGAAACAAAAAAATTAACTAAGGAATTTATATAAAGTATATAATGTTATTTGTAATATTTAAAAAATGTTAGATTGATTAACTGTTTCTAAAGCTATTCAAGTAGGTACATTAGGGGATGATTTATTTTCATTATTTATTATTTTCTTAAAAAAAAAAATAAAGTTATAGAGTGTTTGAGTGTTAGATGGTAACGCAAGAAGTAAATAAGCATAATGCAGTGAAATAACGAGAAGAAAGGAAGACAGCGAAGTAAAAGAGGAAAAAGTTTTCATCTTCTGCGCTAACGGTTTCATATATACCTACACGGCTACACTTACCGCCGGTCGATATGAATTAATTTGATATGATAATATCTATGCTGTATATATACGATATCGTTTGTTGAATTGATTATACAATAAGTTGAAACTATATACAGATTTTCATTCCATTTCCAACTTGTGTTACGATAATATAAGTATTAGTTACTATGAGTAGACAAACTCCTGTATCCAGTGTATAAGGTTAGGTTAGTTAAATATGAATACGGTTACTTATACTTAATAGAAGAATACACGTTATAATCGTATGTTCCAATAAATATTAAATAACTATTATATATTATGTAGATACTATATATTTTCGTATAACGGTTTTTATATTTATGTAGAAAATTTTTGAATTCAATATAATAGTTAACAATATTAGTGTTTAGTGTTTATTGTTTATTATTATTATTAAACAATTTTTTAAATAAAGTAAAAACATTTGATAGTTATGTCATATCCATTAAAAAAAAATCCCATTTAGAGTAGATTGCTTCAAGTGGTATTTTTACTCTGTCCATGTATTATCATATGGATATCAAATATTAATATATTATGGAGAAAAGATAATTATTGTTCTATATCTATTTGTTCTAATATTATTGCTATTATTACATAAGGTCACTACTATAAAATCAAAAGATTTTAAAAAAGTATAACGATAAAAGTGAAAGTTTAAATTGTTTGTATATTTTTGTAACCTTTTAAAGATATCAGTATTTATAAATTTATAATATGAAAATAAAACCGTTATTATTTTTATATTTTGTATGATTATTGTTATCAATATTAGGAAGTTATAAATAATTTACTACTTAATGCGATATTGAAATTTAATTAAAAATTGTATGTATCGTAGCAAAAATATAAAAAAGTGGGCAAGTGGGTATCGCTCTGCTGTATAGTAGAGATGGAGAGTAGGTCACTGGTCACTAAAATGATTGTGTTAATTTTGAATGCAATGACGAGTATCATTGTATACGAAAAACGATTCTGAACGGAGATGATTTGTCAGATAATTAGTAGGATATATCATATTATTACCTTTATTTAAATTGTAATATATCGTTATTTTACGCGATTTCGTAAAAACTTAAATTTCAACGCTCATAAAATGTTTTCTATATTGACACTGGAATTTTTTATTACAGTTACTTGATGGAAAACTTATGGATAATCTTGTATTAGATATTTGAACTTTAAGTATGAATCACAAAAATTTTATGAATTTTCAACTTCAAAATTCCTTGCAAATTTTCGCGATTTTGATATATTTCGTAAACATTTGAACTTTAAATGCTTATAAACAAAAATTGTGACTAACGATTTTTGATTCTTTTCTTACTACCTACAATAAGTTCAAATTATAATAAACCTTCTATTAAATTTTTAAAGATTTTAATCAAAAAATCGATTTTGTCAAAAAGTGGTTATGCGTAAAAATTCCCGTTTTTCCGTAATTTTTTCAGCGTTTTTCTCGACGCTTTTGAAAACTATTGGAAATTTTTTACTTTTGACCCACCAAAGTACCAACTAGATAAATTTTCCTTTTTAAAGAAGAGCTGAAGTCAAAAATCGAAGCATTATTACTACTCCAAAAAGTGATGACAGACACAAAAATAAAAACAAAATTAAATAAACACACATCATTGTAAAATCAATACATTCATCACTCTGTTTAGAATCTAAAAATATCTAATAGAAAATTAACATTTTATTCAATTAGTTTTCAAGCATTTATCCAATTTTTTATCAATTTTATTACTTTTAAATTTCTGCTACATTTTATTATAAATAAATATATATTTACTTTCTATTTACTACAATAGTTAAGAATGCAGTACTTTATACTTTATTCAATTTATAAAATATAGATTAATCAATTTTACATATTATGGAATTATTAGTGTGTAGTTTTGTACACTTTATGGTTAATTCGTAAAGTACCCTAGCTATATATGTTTTGACATATTCTGTTAATTTGGTAGTGTACTTTTAGACAAACTTAATGTTAAATTATTTACTTGTCACTAAACACATCCACTTAAAAGTTTATTTATTCGATTTATACTTTATTTATTTAAAGTAAAAGCTTTGCCACTTAACGATGCGTAAATACCAAATAATAATATTTTTTTAAAACAAGCTTTTTTAGTATTTATACAAGATATATCTTAAATCTTGTTAGTAACAACCCAAAAATGTTCATTATTTTCAACCACAAAAATGAAACATACTTTTATGGCTTACTCTGTCCGATTTACGTATTTTATTACTTGAAAGTTGAATGATTTACTTATAGCTCACTTGGAAGAACGGAATAATAAAACATGATACTGATACATATTAATTTTATTATATTGTATGCCACATAATACTTAAAATGAAATGAAAAATGTTTGTATAACCAAACGTTTTAAAATTTAAAAAAAAACTAATTTTTTTTCAGTGATTGATTGTGTGATGTCAGAATGGGAATCATGGAGTGAATGTGATACAGAATGCGGAAATGGCATGATGACAAGAAAAAGACAAGTGATTAAGACACCAGTAAATGGTGGCAAACATTGCCCTTCAATGGTACAGAAAAGGGCGTGCATGGGAACCAGGTGTCCCAATTATCCTGGGAGTGCACTAAAAGGTATACTGACTTTCATTTTTTTTTTCTAGAAATCTAAAAATTTCCAAAACATTTAAAAACATATTCTTACAATAGTTTATTAAAAATATTGTATATATTTAAGAATCTCAAAATTTGATCTTGGTTATAATAAAACCATTATCTTATTTATTTTAAATGATTTGGTAATCATAACAAAGATAACAAGTTACCACAAATTATTTTGTACTTGTAATAATAGCAACTAATATATTGTATTATAAAAACTATGTACCCCTGGCTGTTTATCGATAATACTCTACGGCGTCAAGCAGTCTTAGATGTTGTAAAATTGCATATATAGGTTGCCGCGCTATTGTATAATTAAATTATATTATTCGAATATGTGTATGAGTATGAGTGAATGACCTACTTGTAAACATTAAACCTAAAATCATCAATATAGAAAAATATATTAAATTACATTTATAAATTAATTTTAACTGAATACTATTATATTTCTTTTCTATTTTCGACAAAAATAATTTTTGTCAAAAATTGATCCAATTATAATAGTCAACATTGTTTATGTTCAAAATGACACTTTTCTTGAGATTTCATTTCAAAATAATAAATATACTTCTCATCACAAAACTTTAAGTATCCATCCATTTTTTTTCTTATTTTTAAGTTGAAAATTATTTATTATTGAGTAAAAAAAATAAGTTTTACTTAAAAATCCATGCATCAATAAAGTTCAAATAATTCTGTTAATTAAATTTGCTAACCTTTTCTGAATCACTAATAAAAAATAAAAATATATAAAGCATTAAAACTGCATTGTTTGTTACAAAAGTATAATAAAACATAATGCATTACTAAAAGAGTTTCATTATAATTTTATTAAAATAAATTAATAAATGATTGTCAGCATAATATATAGTGGTTAGTTTATATGTGGTATATGTGTATTATAAAAATATCAGCTCATAACCATAATGGTATTATTTTATAACTAAAAGATTAGCATTTTAAATAAATTTTAATTAACGATTTTGTATAATGCATTATAGTAAGTATTTTATACTTCATTGTACCATAGGTTCATTAATAAAATGTAATTATCAAAACAGTATGATTAAATAGGTATTTTAATATATATATATATATTCTGTACATTAAAGTGTAAAATTATAAACATATCCATTGTTATTAGATGAAATATAATTCAAAATAATCCATTTACAATAATATTTTTATAATAATTACATGATTGAAAAAAAAAATCATTTAATATTTACCTAGCTACCTATACAATGTTTTGTAATGTTTAAATTATTCATAAAAATTGAAGCAATTATGTAAAATTTGTATACTTTTAGACTCATTTAACCAATATTTTACTAAAACAGTAACAACATTACCTATTTTTTCAAAAATATGGTTTAAATAATATTTAATAAAAAATATTTGACACAAATTATAAAATATGTTATTAGTATGTTAAACATCTATTTTCTATAACTTATTTCATGCTTATGTAATATTTAAATAATAATTTTATAAAAAAATCCTTATTCTATTATTTAACAACTAGTTAATACATTTTTATAATTACTAATGCAAATTTCCTATTGTATTTTGCTTAATTCCAAAATGACACAACTCTGTAAGATGCAAACATACCCTAAGTGACTTCTTTGGTATTAATAAATACAATTTTCTACCACTATATTTTGGTGAACTGTATTTTAAGTTTAACCACAACAAATATTTATATACCATATCAAATGAAAAGTAAAATGCATCCCCTAGTAATATTTTCTTAGAATGTTGTTCATTTTTGGAGATAACAGTCCTTAGTAACGGTTTAATTTATTGTCTGACTGTTGGCATGAAAATATTTTAATCAAGCAAAAAGTCGAGGCTCATTATTCACAAGCACCTTATATATAAACAAAAGATAAGAAAAAAACAATTGCAATAAAAAAAAATTTGTAATGTTTCATTGTTAAAAATTATAGACATCAGTGCTTCGATTGTTTTCAAGATTGTTTTGTTGTATATGATGTACATTCTACATACATATACTTATTTTATACACGCATACTACTATCATTTATTGTCATTATTTTGAGTATCATTTTAATTAAACACTTTACACAATTCACTTTTAACTTTACACTGGATTGATAATTATGTAAAATCAAATGGTATTACATTTTAAATGGAAATCTTGTAAAGGTTCATCATATTTTATAATATATATTTTTTGTATTATCATTGATCATAAGAACATCGATTACTGAGGCAATTATAGTCATACAGGATATATAATTTATAAGATTGGTTTTTATATATTAGTTCCAATATTTTTTAAACTTGTGTTTTTACTTATTTTTTGTACGTGTTCATCATAATATTCAACTAATATATCAACTATTTTAATGTTCAAACACTTGAACGTAAATATTAGATCATATGATTCAAACGAGTACCAAAAAATTCATCGCCAAAAAAAATGTGTTTTTAATAAATATTATGCATAGAAAATATGTAGATACAAATATATCATAGCAAATTAGTGTCGAATTAATTAAATTAAATCTTAATTATCAATAACCGATTTTAAATAGATAAATAAAAATCAAAATACAACGTATTATTAATTTTCCAGACTTAACATTCCTTTTAAACTCCTAACTGTATCATTATTAATTTGCATTGTTTTATTAAATTAATTAATTTTTAGTTTTTCATACTTACCTAGTATTTAGTTTTATAACTTAGCTTATTTGTCTTGGAGATTCGAATTTCCAATAATTTAAAAACTACTTTCAGTGATGCTAATAATTCTATATTAAATTAATTTGGAATTTCTATGTGCTTTTAATTGAGTAATAAGTTAATTTGAAAATATGGATAATCAATATAATATCATTCAATAATAATAGTCCAGTTTCTTTACTTACTGTTCTCAGAGACGCTCTGCATTAATGAAACAGCGTTTGTGATAAAAGCACATCTATTTGACCCTAGTTACTGTAAATAAGATGAAAGAGATTTAGATAATTTAGAAACTACGAATCATTATAAGGCCTTAGAGTTCAATGAGAGTCGAACGGTCAATGATTATTAATTAAATATAAACTTTACCTAACGAAAAACTGCAATTCGGTGATAATCTGTGAAATAACTATGGAAAATAATATAATTTAAAAACATAACTATATAATTCTAAACTGTATTATTATTTTAAATAAGAGACTAATAAATAATTAATATATTTGAATAGTATAGATTATTATTTCTCAATGTATAAAAATTAAAAACTTATAAAATATGAAAATTTATCAATTTGTATTAATAAATTACAATATTCTAATAATGCATAATTACTATGCATGTGAAGAAAAAATATATTTGACTAACTATATAGCAGCTACGGGAATAACGTACCATATATATAATCTATATATTATGTTAATTTAATAACCTACTCATAATTCATAGCTAATGCTATTATATATTTTATGTCCTAAAATTATCGTTCCATTTTTACCATACCAATTTAAATTTATAAAGTTTTAATTATTAACTCTATTAATTTTCTAATACATCCCGCACCAGTTACATATTTTTTTCATGATATAAAATGACATGAATAAAGTTTTGTAGAAACTTTAGTATTAAATTTTCAGTCCAAAATAAATAAAAAAAATACTGACAACTTTTTAAGGTTCTTCTTGTTAATTTATATATATATATATATATTATATAAGTAGGTAATCTAATTATGTTTAATTATTATTTATTTTTAAATATAACTATTAATTAAAATAACAACTAATAAACAATGTTATTTAATCAATAACTATTAATACATATTAATATATAGTTATATTTACTATGTAAATTAACATAATCGAATGTCTGAAGTTCTATAAATAACTACATTTAATAAATTAAATCTATATAATTTATGTCTGATGTACATATTAATCATTACAAGTTAGCTAGAATTAATTAAATTAAATTTAACTTTTGTAAATCATTATTAATCAAGTTAATCGTTTTATTATTAAAACTATTATTATATGTACAATATAGTACACATTTAGTATAATACCTATTGGCTATTGTGAAAGTTATTTGAAATTAGTATCGTATAAATTATATATTATGTTTTAATAATAAAAATTTAAAACTGTATTATCGGGAGTTTTTTTTAATATAACTACCTATTAAATGTACTTGTATATCCTTTAAACTGTAGTAACCACTCACCAGAGTAATTGAATGATGAAATTGTATGAAGCATAATAGAACCATGAACATTTAAGAAATTTTCTTTTTCTTTTCAGAAACCGCCATGTTGCTGCCTGCGTCTTTGGCATCCAACCGTTTGAGTAATGAGTCCCAAGATATACGTCACAATTTAAAGTACCGCTTGTCAAAAGAACCAGTCGATTTAGATTCAAAGGAGTAAGTGTTCAATTATTTTTAACGTTATCATTTCACATACATTAAAAAGATAACCGAAACACAAAATATTTAACTTGATGTGGACGGAGAAAAAGACATTTAATTTTGGTTAAAGTCATAAGCAAGGCCTTACTGGAGACTCTGTTAAGTCCACAAAATGTATATGTGTTTTGCATTAGGTAATGCACACATTAGGTGTGTGCGCGTGTGCGCGTGTGACAGTGTGTGTGTGTGTGTGTGTGTGTGTGTGTGTGTGTGTGTGTGTGTGTGTGTGTGTGTGTGTGTGTGTGTGTGTGTGTGTGTGTGCGTGTGCGTGTGCGTGTGTGTGTGTGTGTTTGTATATTATAAACATGTATATATTATGTAATCTCAATGAATGCATAATTAAAGAGAGACGAGGTTATATAAAGATACTCTGCAATATAGATAGGGTGACCAGTCAAGGGGGATAATTGTAACAAAACCTGGGGTAGTTAATATTCAAATTTCGGGCATACCTTCGTCGTGAAATTACTATCAAAGGCGTAAGACATTCCTACACCCTAACACTATATATACATATACTTATGATCTGTTATGCGTAACACTACTAAAAATATCAATTCTCTGCAGCAGTACACGTCTTAGAATTTTAAAGTCTCAAGTCTCTGGTATAAAAATAATTAAATTATAGACTTACATGAACTTACAGCTACGTGTCATTAAATAGCAAAAAAGCTTTGTCTTGACATAATGCATTGAACATTAAGTCTAATTGTTCTTTGTTCAATAAAGCTTATACTTTCTGAATAATATTAATTAATAACTAGCATATCTGATATACCGACTTTGCAATAATTTAAATTCAAGTAGGTATAATATGACTTTATAAAAAAAATTCCATGAATATAAATTATATATAATTATTTAATTATGTATTAGTTATGTATTTAAAAAAATATATTACTTTTTACCTAAACTTTTTCTGAAAGTCCTAATTATTACATTTTAGTTTATTGAGTTTTATGCACGGTCACATAAGCATACATAACAAAATAAAAATGAAAGAACTATCCCAATAACTTTGTATATATTTATCAATTGAATTTAAGAATAAATGGTAGGAAATTCAATAAAAGTAATTTATCGTACATAGGTATATCACCAGAAAAGTCATGAACTTATATAGTATACTAAGTAATATTTGTTTATTTAAATGTGAGGCTTAAAACAAATGTTCAAATAATTATGTTTATGTTAAATTAATTTTTTAGAAATATATGGCATATAACTGTTGTTAGTTAAATCTTAAAAAAATAATTAAAGATTTTCATTAATTTTAAGTTATAATAAATAATAATTCAAAATCATAATATATTTTACATGAAATTATGAACTTAGTTGTGCTCAAATTACATATTATTTTATTTCTCAGGTATCAGTTTGTTTCCCAAAAAGTAGGTCAAATTCATTAATATTTAAAGAATGGGTGATAAAACATATCAGTTTACAAAAATAATTTAAACTTCATAGCTGGCAGATTTACTTTCATATTATTTGTATTTGTATATTGTTTATATTGTTATACAACATACATGATTTTTAGTATTAATACATTTAAGAAAATGATTTTTTCATGACCTTGTAGTTTATTTTTCAAAAATTTACTGCTTAAAATTGATTTTTTATTACGTATAAATTAATAATAAACTATTCACAGGCCAAACCGTAAAAACTTCTGACTTATTATTTATTTTGTTTCTTTTTATTTAAATTTCAAGTATAATATTTTGAGTCTTAAAAATATTTTTAACTAGGTATTATTTATACATATAATTATAATTTATACAGAGATTACCTATTTAGTATAAATATATAAAGTTATAGTATAATTTATCATTCATTTTCGAATTTAAATTGGGTATATCAATCAGTGTTTAATAGTATTTACATAAATATTAATCTAAGACGTAAATTATTCTAAAATATTATTGGATTATTATTATAATACACATGTTTTTTAAAAAATATTAAAAGTATATCAAATAATAAGAATAACTCACCTCTTAAATGATTAAAATGATTTTAGTTATAAAAAAACGTATCTCAGATAGCATACAATAACTCGTGAAATTAATTGGACAGCTTTCTGATCTGACATTGTAAACAGCCACGCATATCCCTTTAAATCTATAATCAATATGGGATATTATAATCATACATATAAATTATGTATATTAGAGCTAACCACCTTGTGATTGATTACATTATATTATACGTCTAATTAATTGTCTGTATGTAAATGAACCCTCCCTTACCCCCAAGTGTCATAACTATGCGTTAATATGATTGTTACCCCGTTGACCATTTCGGCGATGCAATATTGAACGTCGTAAACACAGTGAAATATAATATATATTATTAATTATTATACACCGACTACATTTAATAATAATTCTGAAATGCATTACCTATAATATTATGCTAATAAATAAACCATAAACTGTCTATTAAACGCGCCTGTGTTCAAATAACGTGCAACTACGTTCTGTAGTATAATATGGCTTTGTATGATTTTATTTTGGTGGCTCTTCTCAACTTCAAAAATTACCTATTTAGAAAAAATTTAGTGACAGGTCACAGGTGATAGCTACATAATACTACAATTTAAATTTCTGTTCTTATAATAATATTGCCATCATTATTGTTTGCGTTTAAAGAAATATTTTTACATATTTAAAAAGTTGTGTTTTCAATGCAAGCTCGTGAATTAATATATCGTGAAATATATACCTATATACTCCAAATCTCTAAGTATCGTTTCATAGTGCCAAGCTAAATCAATATCGTCAGTATATATTTCATATTATGTCTGTACTCAATATTATATGTACGGATTTTTAATGCAAAAAATTCATTAAAACCTTAGAAGAAGATGATGTGTTTTCGACATCTTTAATTAATGTAGATACTCGTCGGAAATCGTGGTTACCTTGTGTGTCAGTACCTATATTGTGTATGTATACGTGTGGTGTTATGCAGAATTTGTGATGTGTGCACATGGAAATTACAAGCGTCGATGACCTTTTCAATAGATACTTGTTATGGAGGATGTTGGTTGGTAAAAGCTGTTTACATGTCTGGGCTTTTGTGCCCAAGTCAATGCATAGAATTAATATGGGTATATTATAATATAGTACAGCGAATGATGCACGGCGAATATATGATAAAGCTGAGTAGGCGATAAAAAATAAAATATGTATATGATATACATAATACATAGGTATACCTATATACCTAAATGTATGTAGGTGTTTTTTGAGCTGGCCTTTTAAACCAAGCTTAACAAAAAGTACTCCAATGCAATGTCAACATTATGCGTCAAGATTTCTGGACCAAAACACGTGGTTTTGTATGCACGGAGCACAGAGTAAAATACGTTTTATAAGCTTCACATAATATCGAAAAGGGTTCTTATGAAATACAAAAAAAAAATGTCCATAAAAGGAATGACAAATTGGAAATTGTGGTATACCTCTCACACATGAAAACTGATATGTATTTAACCTTATAGTATAAAATATTTGGATATATATTCATAGTATCTAGTTCAAAGTGGCATTTTCAAAAATTGTATAAGATATTTTAACCACAAATTAATAAAATATTCAAATAATGAAAAACAAAATATTATATGTATAAATGAATATTAATAAGCATACCTATTTAATTATTTAAGTGATTTTTATTTCATACAATTTAGATATAATAGTACGTTTTTAAAAGTATATTACTCGTATTTCTTCTAATTATTTTTTTTTTAATGAGTCCATAATCATATCCTTAATTTCACACTTAGCATAAAATAAAATTCCCAATAATAAATAATATATTAAACAGAATATGTATTGATTTCTCAAAACATATTTTTAAATTAAAAGTAAAAATCAACATATATTTATTATTTAATTCAAGAGCTCGATGCGTATATACCGGATAATATACCTAAGCTATAGATAACTATAAAATGGTAATGTAAGAACGCTATCTCATAAAATAGCTACTTGCTGTAATTTTCTCCCTACTAAACTCACATAAATCGTATTATATTTTCATTTATATTCTGTGATATATATATTTAAAAATATATATTAAGTATATACTTCATATCATAGTTTATAATAATACTGTTATTTATATGATCGTAAAGTTTATAATACATGTACAAGAGACATGATTTATGAATAGATTTTTTTTTCATTTAAAATCATTGTTATTATCTCGGGCTATGATAGACACATTTATTAGCTCTGTTAAATATAGAATATAATAGTATCACACAATAAAAATATTTAAATCAAATGTATAGAAAAGGAAAAAAGAAATAAATTATAATTTAAAATTCAAGATTCCAGAATAAATATGTATTATGAAAAAATGCAATACACGTGATGTTGAGTAACCATTTATTTCAATGCTGCAACCTGCAGAATAGTGGTGTATTATGGCTTTTGTATTTTCATTTCTAAAAAGATTGTTAGTGAGTAGAAGACAGAAGTAACAGTGTGTTTACTGTTTATAGTGTTCAATTTATCATTAAAATAATTTATAAACAATGGTTTTCAAAATGTATTAAATATAATTTAATTGGTTATACCGTATTTAGTAAAAAAAATATACTCATGAACTTTAAGCTTGAGGTGTACTAGTATATTGTCGGCAATTGGCAAGTTCCACGTGACAACTATTTAATACGTTTAAATTTAAAGTATTTAATAATACTTTATACATTATATTCAATATAATAAAACTAATAAAAGTAACATGAAATATTTCCAAAGCATGACCCTAAATTTCATTCAAATTATTTTTATTTATTGCACAAAAGATTTTATATTCCTCTTATCTTCGAAAAATTTAAAGTTTTAAAAAAGTTTTCAAGCATGTACAAAACAAATTTTCCTCGTATTTTTGAGTTTTAATATAAATTAAATAGGTACATTTTTTAAACAAATTTGACATAAAGTATCTTTCCATGTTCCATCTAAAAAAAAATGGACTTATTGAAATTGAGTTAAAGTAATAAAGTGTTGATGCATGTTGTATTTATCGTATTTTATTTAATTTTTTAATTCTATTAATAATTTTATAAAGTTCTATATACTAATTTTGTAAGGTTTTTTTTTTTTTAATTTAAATGTATTATTGTAAAGCAAAGTTGTGCTAAACAGATTAATTTAATCAAAATTAGAACTGAAAGGGGGGAGGTGCAGCTTAAAAATTTGTTTTCTGTGCATGCTCAAATAGTTTTAAAAAAATGTAATTACTCAAAATATGTGTAATATTAAGTCCTTAATGTTGACATAAAACCCTAATTAAATTCAGGGTCATGCGTTCAAAATATGTTGTGTTATCTTTATTGTCGTTGAACACACTGTAGGTAAAGTACTCGTAAGTATTAACCATGATTTTAAAAATATCGTTTAATAGTAAATACTTACTCATATATTATTTAAATACAATTATATATTGGTAATAAACTTATACTAAAAAATTTAAATTATAGAAAATTATCAAAATAACCTTTTGAATAAAATAAATATTTAAAAAAAATTTAATTTGATACTTTAAAAATATGCATTTTAACTAGATCTAGATCATTGACTAGATCTCTTTAATATCAATGATGGTTAAAAATTGATAGAGTTAAATTTGTAAAGGATTAATTAACTAATAAATAACTTATAATACATAATACATATATAATGATAAAGAAATAAAGAATACGATAAACCAATATTTTAAACAAAAATGTAGATACCTATTGATGGTATCAGGTAACAATTCTTTAAATTTTTATACCTTTTTTTATCTAATTTTTAAATATTGTATTATAAAATAATAAATATTAAGTTACTCTAAATATTTATGTATTTATGTAAATTTCAGTAAATATTAGACAAATAAAACAACTAAATCGAAAAAAAGAGTTGTTAAATTTAAAAATAAAACGCATATTATATAATAAAATATAAAAAGAAAATTATTTAAAATTTAAAACAACATTAAAAATTGAAATAAAAAGGTACACACAATATGATAATTATCAAAAAGTAAAAAAAATAGTAAAATTAGTAATGCATTTTTGAGTAGGTATGTACTATGTGTAGATAAGAAGTGTATAAGAAGGATTGAGGAAATGCAATTTTTAAAGGAAGAGATACAGCTTTGTGCTCTGAAAAAATATACTAACCATAGAATTTAATTTCACACACTCACATACTAAAAAATAAATAGCATATTTATTTCTGGATGACACTTCCTAAAAAAATAATATACCCTTTGAAACTTAGAAATTAAAAACTATGAATTCCTTTATTCACAAGTTTGTTGATAAACAGAGCCTCACTGGAATTATTAATAAATAAATACATTTTTTTTAAAACAGCTTTAAAGTTTATTAAGATTTTAAAGATTAAAAAAATTCACTTGTTTTAATAAATATTAGTACTTACTAAGTATTAATAAGAACGGGAAATATTTAAAAATGAAAAGAGAAAAATGTTTACAATCAAATTTGGTTATATTAATTTATCTTGTTATAATAACATACCACTATAGATTATAATATTATTATTATGTTAACTTTATGAACATACATTTTTAACATTTTTGAAATTGTATAGCGTATATTTACACTTTCATCAATTTCATTTTATGTACGAACGTTCAGATTGTATATATACACTAAAACGTAAACTATAATGCTTTATATTGTTGTTATTACTATATGTTTACTGATAATGATTTTTTCGCGAGATAATCATTATTTAAATCACGATTTAATATAATATCCACAATATTATGAATAATGTCTATCATAAAATGCATTCTTTATAGAGTTTTAATAAACATGACAAAAGTTGTTTTCGCAAAGAACCAATACACCAATATAATTTTAATTATCCGAGTACCTACATAATATAATTATTATATGATACCTATGTATATTATTGTAGGTTATTGTACTTATATATAAATGTTTAATAATACATTACGGCATATACCGATGAGTACTCTTAAATCGCATTAACTGATCAGACAATACTTCGATATCGTAATAATATTTACATAATATATTATGTCAACAACCTGACTAGATTATTACGTGTTAATATGTCGGTATGTGATGTGTGTGTCACATACCTATATAGGTACTACCTATATTATATCTTTCACTACCGATGAATATTATTATCATAATAATTTTAAAAGGTGAAAATCGAGCCGAAAATCTACGAATGTGAAATTTGTTGACGTATTTCATAGTTACAATGGCCGATGGGTATAAACCGGTGTCACTTTGCCATAATATTTCAGGAAAGGAAAATTATATTATTTTTATACACATATGATATGCAACAGAATCATAATTTTATCATTCTTTGCTGATTATTTGCAAATATATTTAGCAAACATTTTGGTTTCAATTTTTTTTCTTTTGTTTTCATTATGGAATCATTTATGGTTTCAATTAATATAATTTTAAAACATTTTATTATTTTTTATCATGATTTTTTTACGTCTTTAAAATGGTCACCTATATGTTATATAACAGGGGTTGCCAACATGACTATGTACACGAGCCACATATATTAATGCAATTATATCAAGAGCCAAATTATCTAATCTGTACTTTTATACCACAAAAATAATAAAGATAGCTAACATCCGATAAACATATCAAATTACGAAATATGAAATTATAAAATAATAATAATAATAATAATAAAAACATTTTTTTTTTTTTATAAATGTATGCAAAAAAAATTAAAATTTTGGTTTTTGTAAATAAGACCGCAAGCCACATACGTCGATGAAAAGAGCCGCAATTTGGCCACCCCTGTTATATAATATTTTTTGATTCTATGTTATATTCAAATTAATTTCTTTTAATAATAATACAACGTATAAACTATAATCATTAAAAAGTCTTAACGATTCATATCATTCTAACTGAATTGATCAGAAATCAAGTTCGCTTAAATGTTCACAAATCTAACCACTTTAGCCCAATTATAAAATTATTAAGTATATTATAAAATAAATATTAAATTGACGCGGTTTAACATTAAAATAATAATAATTACAATATACATGTTTCAGGTACTGTGTTCTTTTCGAGGTGATGAAAGCGACCAAGGCCTGTAGAAAAGTGTCCGAATACTCTTTGCTTAGAGAAGGTAAGACTCGACGACTACGTTAAAACCCCACTAATTACACTCGAATTCTCACCGTTACTTTACAACTGAACTCGTTGAACAAAATAAATGAACTTGAGGTAGGATGTTGTAGTATAAATATATAATAATGTATAGGTATAATACTGGCATACATCCGATCTCCGGCGCGTACACCGTACGTATACTAGTGTCTAGTATACATTTTACCTGTCACGGTGATATAATATATGAACCTCAGCACTACGTAAAATTAGTTTTTCATACACGACAAATAAATATTTGATTGTTTTCTTTACACCTTGAATACAGTAACGAATTCCGTGTTTATTTTATAAGATTCGAATCTGTTTACGTGCTCATTACCATTACTATGTATAATTATTATAGTCTACGTCTAAATTATCTACCTATTTATGGGCCAAATTTTGCATTTAGTTTAGGCCGTAGTGTTGATTACGATTGATAAATTTGTATGAACCATATCTTTGTTAGGTAATCTTTATTCTTATTATTATTTTCTATTCGAATTAAGTAATAATTTTCTCTATAGTTTGATAATAAATAAATAATCGATAGAATTGTATAATTAATAACAGTAAGCTGTATATATATATATACAGTGACAGCGTGAATAGCTATTTTATGAGACAGCCATCTCATATTCTCATGCAAAAATTGGAGTGCGTATCCCTATGATTCCAGTCTTCAAGACCTAGACGACTAGAAAAGTCTATAATTTATACTCCCATAATCATGCCTAACGACATATCTATACCGACTATACCTAAGTAGGTATCCTAGGTACGTTATGTTATTAAGAATTCGTTTAAATTTTGAGAAAAAATTGGTGTTTGGGTACTTATTTTAGGTAGTTGCTTTATAGGAAAAAAGTTCACGTCGCCACTGTATATACATATATTATATATGTGTAGGGCAGATAAGAAAATAATATAACAGGTTACATACAACATACTTAACCTAACCCATAGGTTAGTTTTTTATAAAATAAAATGCACAATAATAATAATAATATTAGTGACATAATAATTAACGAGTATCTATAGTGGAGATCTATTTCGTACCTACACAAACACAATACTCTTTAAAAACACTATTTTATTAAAGAAATAAAACAAATATGCAATATAATACATATGTACGAAATATAAATTTATCTAAAAATAGTATTAAAACTGAAAATTTCAAAAATAGTTTTATCAAAACAAACTTATATAAGTACCTAAGACATATGTATAAACACAATGTTTAAAACAAGAAAAAAATCAAACTTTTATTTTGATTACGTACTATAGGACGTTTAGTATAGTATAGGTATACTTAAATGCATTAAAAAATGTCCTATCATTAGAGTCGTTTAAACATTTTTATATAATGAAAATCGACTAAAATCGTTATAATTTCAGCCTTTGGAAAGTTTATGGTCTTTAACATTTTAGAAATAAAGTATACAGTTTATGTCTTTCTTCCATTATAAAAGTGGTTTTTTATTACCAACTGTGTATGTCGAATTGCCTGCGAAAGAAAAATTTAGAGTAAAAGGTAATATTATAAACATGTATACTTACGGTCAGTTAGTGTCATAATTACATTACTAATGTCATTAATATTATTAAATATCAGATACTGTTCATTATTAATAAAAATTCTAATGATAAAATCGAATACTTACAAGTTTAATCTCTAATAACTCGTTATATTATTTTATTTATGGCATATAAATATTTTTTTACACGTAGTACAACCTTCAGAGCCATATTATATGTTTAAATTATATAAACTTAATTAAATCGATTTCGATTTAACCGTCTCCATTCAACTGTCTTTGACAAACATTTTCGAAGAAATGAGATGCTTCTGAAGATATTAAAGTTAAAAACATCGTTTTCCCTTTCATTGTTCACATTGCATTCTCTATACAGCATCTATATCGTATTGTTACTTAACAAAAACACCTTGATATACTTACTTTAAAACTAATTGTGTGAAACTAACCTTACCTAACTTTAGGACACGTAAAATATACACTAAAATATAAATACAATAATTATAATAGTAGTAGTAATAATAATATGTTACATGCACCAATGAAATTACGTTTTAATGTTTTATTTGTCAGCTTGATACTTTAAATCACACTATTCCTTTGAGGAATTTTAAATATATATTTATGTATAAACATAAACTATTCAACCAACAGCCAAATATAACATTATAACAAATGAATGATTATAAGGCACATGAGTATTTGATGAATTGACGAAAGAAAATATTAAATCAATAATATTAGATCAATAAGTATCATTAAGTATTTATCTTTTTTTTACTTGTAATACGAGTATACAATATTTATCTTTTTTTTTTTTTTTTAATCCGTACGTAGTGCAAAGTAATTTTTCTATGGGCAATATTTTAAGAGATTTGAATCTTATTATAATATTCAACTTTTCTACAACTGAAATCCACATGTTCAATGTCCATATTGGTTTTGATAAAGTTGTATACGTAAGATGTTTGGTTTTCTTGAAGGTTAATATAGTAAAAAATGAAATATAAAATATATCAAGGGCTGCATACGGACTGAGTTCCAATAAAACCTTTTAAGATGAATTGATTCCCACGTTGTTGTTAGGTATATATTAATTGAGTCCGTATTTTAATACTAGCTGAATCAAACTTGAAAAAATACATCTTTCTTCCCATTTTTACAGACTTAAAAAATGTTTTATTTTTAAATATTTTCTAATATAATAATGTATGGCTATAACATAGCATAAATAATTTAAATTTTACTTGTGTATTATTAAATTAATATAGGTGATGATAAAATTTAATTTTATATTGGTAAAAATCTGTGTGATAAACATTGTATAAAATTATATCAACGATATTACGTAGTTGTCTCCATATAGGTACCTACGTAATATATAGTTAGCTTTATATTTTACTCAAAATAAACCTCGGACTCAATTAGTATTTACAGTAAAACCCGTTTAAGCCGCTCTCCAAGGGATCAGTTAAAAATAGCGTCTTAAGAGGGAAACGTATTACGCGGGTACAACAATTTTTATTATATTTTACAATACATCCATATTATATACATACAAATTATATTTTTTACTTTGTATAGTGATTTATTACATATAAAAATATTTAAATTAAATTAAAATATTACAATTATATTACATACATTATTTTATATTACCTATTTCAAAAATCATCTATCTTTCTTTATTTCACATTTTTGATGTTTTTTGCAGGAAGTTTTCAATTTTATTAAGATGATGTTATCGACAAGTACACGTACACATTATTCGTTATCGTTATAATTAGTGAGGTATTTCTTTAAATTTTATACAATGTATTTTTATATTAACATCATTGACAAGACGAGCGTCTTATCCGGGAACATAGAACGTATTATCCAGCGTTAATTACATGTTAAATGTTGTCAAAATCAAGGGACTCGTAAAAATGAGCTTATTAGCCGGGAAATCGTCTTAAGCGAGAGCGTCTTAAACGGGTTCTACTGTATATGGCCAGTTAACCAATTAATCCTAAAATTACTTTTTTTATAAATTACTAAACATATATTATTTAAACTATACATATATTATTACGTCCGGTGTACATCAATATCGTCAATAATCAGATGTAAAAAAAAAAGTTATACGTAAAATAATAAAATTAATATGTCTAATTGTTCCGATTTCTCCAATTGAAAAAATGAATATAAAATGATTAGAATTGACAAAGTAATAAAATATTTTATAATATATTGATATTAATAATCTTTTATGGCTGATGACTATGTATGAGTGAAACTTTTAAATTTTTTTTAATTTACGTATCCGGCATTTTGTATTATTTTTATATTTGTTTTATACATTTTTCTATAGATTAGTTTTTCCTTTTTAGTATATTAGTAATAGGTAATACAATTTAAATTCGACGGTGTCCCGTCATTTCGATACCCGTCAAATGGACACGGTCATTTGGAGCAAAATAAAAATAAAATAATATTATGATTGTTTGAAAACAAATTAATTCAAATAATTTAAAAATAAAGTATAATAAAGTATATTATAAATTAAATTATGATGGTATTGATATCAATTTTTTTTCTTAATATTTAAAATCAAATTGTGATAAAAATGAATTGATAATAGTTAGATTTAATTTATTATAAATAACTTTTATCTATCATAAATTGCTTTTAAAATACAATTTTCCAATAACATCTCAAAGTCACTTTGTACAAAAATGTGTGAATAAAAAATTATCAACATGTATATTTTGAATTGTAAAACACTGCAATCGATGTGTACATATTTAATTTACCATAAATATACCGGGGCATAAGATAAGATAGATATGATATAAAACCAAGTGGTCTAAAATATTCAGTAATATTTTATTCTGTGATGCTACCGACAAAGTCTGTTGCACTGATATCACAGTTAGTCCTTATGTTATTATTATCTTCATTTTTATTTATATCTGTATTTTATTCGTTTCCGGTTTCCCTGCACAGGTGAACGTGTGTGTGTGCGCTGTGACACACAGGTGATGCGTCAATCGCTTGGGTTCCGGTGCCCGGGCCATGGGACAATGGATCGGGCGACGAGATGGACCGTACTGTCGGCGCCCCATTGTCATGGCAAATGGGTTCGTCTCGAATCAGCGGGACAGCAGGACGGGCACTCGTGTCCGATGTGTAAAAAAGGAGCGCAGTTCGTATTCGTATAAGCCAGCGACCGCTGCTCACCTACGTATAAAATATATTATACGAAACCCCCTTTGATTTTTTTTATATACAAATATATATATATATATATATATATACCTACACTCACCCCGTCAATCTTCTTCCTCACTGCGACTACCCTATACCACTTCCACAACAAATTCGAATACACGTCGTTGTACCACCATATATAAATATGTATATGTGTATATGTGTGTGTGCGTGTGTGTGTGTGTGTGTGTGTGTGTGTGTGTGTGTGTGTATGTTTGTGCTTTATACGTTTTCAGCGTTTTCTTGAAAAGAATAATGTACAACATAATAATTAGTATAACAACAATAATACTACTTCGTACGACCGTATTATATTTAAATACAGGGTGATCCATTAAAATAGAGCGCTTCGCTGTTTCTTAACAAATGAATATAAATTTGTGTGCCTCTTCCTTTCCCCAAAAATGGGTTTGTTAGGTTTATAATTTTAAAAACGAACGCTGAATAAATATAGTTTTTTTTTTTTTTGTGTAATAAGTGTTTAAAGTCTGTGAGTGGACTATAACTTTTACTAGATACCAAAACCTTACTACTTTCCTCAATAAAAACTTTAAATACTTATCAATATTCGATAATTATACAACAATTTTAAAAAGTATTTTATTTCTGATAATGAAAATATAAATCGTTATTATAATAATTAAAAGTTTTAAAAAGTTACACCATAAAAAATAGTGAAAAATTAAATTTTTGGAAAAATATAATGTAATAAATACAGAAAACTATTTAAAAATATTTTATATTTTCAAAAACACAAAAATTAGTGTAGCCATATAAATGGATCACTCCTCGTATCATATTATAGTATTTTATACATTATATAATAAATACGATATACATAACATGTGTGTATTCCAGGCAGATAGATTCTTACATTCTTTTCGGTTGCTATAATTACAAATACATATCGATATCCTTGACGTCAGGTGTTTTCATACTTGGAATTATTAGTTAATACCTATTATAATTTTTGATATCTTATAATTCCCGTCAACCTCTCTCCGCTCATGAATTATTTATATTTTCAATATTATATTGTTATTAATTATTTCCATACGAAATTAAATGTTGTATATGTCTCTTTTTGTTTTAATATAGTATAATACCTAGTTGTTAACGAATCCAGACGTTCCACACGTAAAATTTGTAAATATAAATTATAACATAATAATAGTAATTAAATATGTTTAATTATGAACCTAACTTATTTTAATAACTATATATCATTAGTTTAAATATTAGATATTAATTAAATATAGTATATTTTTATTTTCTGCTTTTTTATTAGGTATTATTATTTAATTATTAATACACTCATAATATTATTAGCTTATATTTTTTTCTGTTTTTTTTTTCTAACTTTATTAGTTTAGTTTTTTTATCAGTTTATTATTATCATTGTTTGTAAAATGAGAACAAAATAAAAAGTAAAAATCATGTAATCCTATTTCTTATACCTATTAAGTCTGCAGATTATTATCCTATAATAATATCAATAGTTATTACTATATTATTATCTATTTTCTACAAAAAATAATTTATACAACTATTTTTAACTATATTTATTTATATTTTCAGCTAAAGGTAAGTTTTAATAAATTAAATTAGGTAAAGGAATTATAGTAAAGAAATAATAATTGTAATTGATAAGAACAATTTAAAACAAATGGATTGCAATAAAATATTAAAATGTATTTGATGTATCAAATGACAAATTAATTATATAAGTTACTAAATTAGTATAATTAAAATCTACTATTTAATATAATTCGTCAGTGCATAAATATATATATATATAGTGTTAAGTATTTATATTATAACAGAAAAAAACAAACTACAAACTATTATACTACATGGAATCTAATATTTTCGAATTATCGAGTATATATTTTCAAAAGGTTATTTTTCTATTGTTGTGTATACGTTTGAACATTTTCAAACATAAAATTCATCAGTGGTGTAATTTGGTCATGTTTGTGGGGTGGGGGGATGAAATGTTTTTACATTTTACCTATTACTACCTCCACCCAAAATAAAAAAATATTATTTATCATAAGCCCCTTTCAATGCAATAAATATATGTACACAAATGACACAGAAACAAATAATACAAAATATTCATGTTATTTACAAATAGGTATTATACTTTATTGGTACCTTTATAACAGTTAAATATTTTAATCATAATAAAAGATAAATCTAAATTTATCTAGATAAAATAATCTGATGAGCGTCGTCGATCTACGATAAAATAATACAGTTGTATGTAAACTGCGACAATTTAATTTATATACTTAAATAATAAATATATAATATATAATATATAGATACTATTTATATACCGATACTATACCATATATAGATACATAAATGCATCTAATATACCTATGTGTTATTTAGTACATATATGTAATTTAATTAATATGTTATGTTGGAAACAAATTTGTTTTTAAGCTTTAACGCAATATACTAAATATTGGCTCATTCACAAGTACAAGATTATCACAAGTTAGGTTAGTACGTGCTGTGTCGTGTAATATTGTATTTAAAATGGAACTTACACAAACGTTTAGCCAAAACGGCAAACAATTATTAGTGCTAAACAATTTTAAATTTAAATTTAAATATAATTCCAAAATAAGCGGTTATTCGACATGGTTTACTCAAAGAAAACATGCAGAGCCAATTTGGTCTTAAACAACGAAAATATTACTCTACAAGAAAAATCATTTTTGGTACATCACCTATAGCTATACCAATACCATTACATATAAATTTAATTAATTGATTAACGTACATGTGTTATCGTATCGGTTATGTACATAGTATTTATATATATTATTTATATAGAATAAGTTGTCGCAGTTTGTATAATTTTAATTTTTTTTTGGCGCAGTTTACATATCGACTTTTAGAAAAGGTGTAATTTTGTCGCAGTTTACCATCTCTCAATAATACTTAACTACTCAGTGGTTTAATTTTGTGTCACTATGATAATACATCATAATAAGTATATTTGTAAAGCAATTCTGCAATATCCTATGCATCTGCGTTTTTTACGAAGTATTTTTGTACAGCTAGCATCGGGGATTCGGGTTTTTTGTATAATTTCTATGAAATATAGACTATAATATATAATACATTTATAGCCAATCAGTACATAAATGTAGTTAACCAATCTTTATAAAAAAAAAAGGTCATGAAGGGGGATATGACACCCAAATCCTCTCCCCCGTAATTATGCTACTGCAATACATGTAAGTAAGAATTTGTTTAATTAATTAAGTATAATTTAGCTCCGAATTAAACTTTTTCGATGACTCGTTAAAACGCATAATCGACTAGTTAAATAGTAGTCGATTCTAAACAATGAAATATTATCGTATTTAATAACCCTGTTGGTGTCGGCTGTAAACCATTAAAACTTATCTAGGTCAACCACAATATAATTCCTCACTGTCGACCAAAGGAGATTATACTTATAGGACATTCTTTGTCTTAGGATTTTTTAAGAATCAATTCTTTCAACAATAGAAACTACAATGTACTTAAATATATTCTAATAATTAATATTATGTGTTTATTTTATTTTATTATTTTATCTAAAACAAATTAAACAAAATACATCATTCTTGGACTTGAACTTTGCAAAAGTATGTAAACCAAATGTATGGTTTCTTTGCTTAAATCTTTTATTTCCAATATAATAATTATATCCAAAATAATTGGTAGGTACTATATTCTAAATATATGAAATTTATGAAAAATAATGATGTAGATGATTTATTCTATTGATAAATCATTTTTAAAATAAATATGGTTCTTAATAAAAAAAAAAAGTTCCTATTATATTTTTACGTTCATAAGAAAATCCACATATTGTTTATGTATTATGTAATGATATCGCTTGGTAAATAATGAATAACATCTAAATTACTTGAGGAAAATCAATATAATTTACTTTAACCCCAAACTATATGGTTTTTATTTATAGGTATAAACTATAAGACATAACATGACTCATGAGTACAAATAGTACACTGTGTTTGTACCATGTGATTACATTTCATAATTTGCATCAGATTAATTTATTTAGGTCGAACACAAATTTTAGGCATTTAGTAACTTCTAGTTTTTGACCTTGTTTAAACCACGAACGTTGCAAATAGATTGTTCCCCATGAAATTTTCCTAAATGTATAACCTTTTTAAAATTATTTTAACTTTATTTATTATGTAAAACAATTAATATGTATAACTCGTAAAAAATGTAATGAAACTTTCGATCACTATTATATTTATATATTTATGTATTACACTTTAGTTGAACCTTCACCAATTTAGATTAATTATGATTTATGATTATTATGAACTATTTTAATAACACTTCAAACAAACTAGATAAAATATTTTTTTAAAGTACTTTTATGGTAAACTATGGCTAAACGAAAGCGAGTTGTAATACTGTAATGGTGTATAATTGTTTGTTTATTTTTTTTTTATTTTTTTTTATAAAATAATAAATAAGTAACCAAAAAATTTTAATGTGTGACATTAAACAGAAAATTCGACATATACTTAATAAGAAGTGTCTACGATCAATAGATTCAATCGATGATGCTATGTATTTCTACATCATAATATATAGAGGCTAGCAACACCTGCGTCTGCAGTCTAATAGTCTATGTAAATATTATAAATTATACGGAGCCACGTAATTGATTAGGGGATTTTCAGATATTTTAGAGTAAAACTTTTTTTTACAAAAACGTATAATCATAGGATGGTATATGCCGACGAATACCCCTCCTTTCTTATTAAACAGTTTTATAATTACATTTTCTATTTTATTAGTTTAATATGGAATATCAATTGAACTATCTACTAAAGTAGTATTAAAATTTCAAAATTTGTCAAAGTAAATGTATGATTTATTTTAAACGTTTATATATTTTAAAAGCATACTTTGTGAGAACGCCACAATGGCTATATATCTTCACCCTCACAGTATTATAGATTTAAATGAACCACTATGGAGAAAAAACTAGCCCTTTGCATTATATAAGATGTATTAATAATAATTCGCTGTATAACGTTATTTTTCATAATTTTATGTTATCATTTATGAGTATATTAATTAATAAGTTTTCCAAATCAAACTCTGCAGTTACGATATGATATATGTAAGATCGTTATTGTATTTTCGATAGATAATTTAAAAATGGTTAACGTCCGAGGTAAAGTTTAGTTGACATTATCTACTATTATATTATTATAATCTTGTTTGTGTTTCTTCAACACGCATAGGATAGAAATAAAATAGCTGCGAAATGTATTATATTCATACGTTTCAGACCGTTTCGTTATTATTATTTTTTTTTTAAGCCAAGCGCATTATTTAAGTCTCACCATATATAGTCAACTCGCGCTTACTTAATACTCATTTATATAATATAATATAGTATACCTATATAACATATATATTATATATATATTGTTATAGGTATATAAAATAATGTAGACCGCGAATCACAGGAGCGGATTCACGCCGAGGCGCTATCTAAACGCGTCGCGACTTGCGGTACAATATTATTATAATAGTATGCTCTACCTTTGTTTTCAGCTCTACGTTCGTGCGTTATTTACCCGTGGATTCGTCTTTTGTCTCTTGGCAGGTACAAGAACAATTATATATAAGTAGGTAGTATAATTTATGGCGGCCGCGCACACCAAATATTTTATTTTATTTAAATATATACAAAGTGATTCTATAAGACGAACACCCATTATTGTCTTAAAACATTTTGACTATATCATGGAAATATTGTTTCATAATAAAATTATGAGTCATCACAACACACAGTTTAGTTAGAAATATTACCATTTTTTAAGTTTGTAACTTTTTTTTAATGATAACATACTATTTTTATTTCATATAATCCAAAGAAAAGTACATTTCTAAAATTTCAATACCCATAAAAAAAAATCGAATTTCGAACAAATAGTAAAGTTAATTGTATGTAGTTATATTATTAGTAAGATTTGGGTTTAATAAAGATGATATGCCTTAATATAATAAAGTTTTACATAAAATATAAAATATTTGTAAAGTTTAGTCAAGTACTTACTATTATACTTGAACAATTTTTACAATCAATATAATTTTAGTAAATTATCTAATATAGTAATTACTAATTATAAAAATATTTTTAAATTATCAAAGCCCTCATATCTTCTAAACCTGCTATTAATTAGCATGGATTATTAAATATAATATAAATATTATTTATACTATTTACCAATATTTAATATTAATATGTCTATATGTATAGGTTACCTATAATAGGTATATATTATAAAAGTTACTAACTTAGGAAATTATTAACACTTATAAATAATAATAATATATATGTCATAATAATTTCGTTAATAATAAATTAATAAATACATAAAGAAATAAGGTGAAAACGGAATATGAATATGAATAACACCGGTTGACACACAACCATATATAATTCAACAATTATTGTTAGAAACTCTTTAGAAACTCTTCGAGCGTGATAGCTTTATAGCTGGCTTGGAAGTGGTTTCTATACGTCACGAAAGAAAATATTTCATGAATGATTATTATAATTTATAACATATATTGTATTTACATAACATCATAAATGACAGGTAAATGTTAATAATAACCCAAACATAATAATTTAATGCAGCTGCAGTAAAAACAAAATTAACATTAATAACATTTTAATTGTTATTGAATAACTTTATTAAATAATACAATTTTATCTTTCCTCTTTGAAGAAACGAGTTAATGATAACGGAGTCAAAGATAAATTACTCTAATTAATAAATCAAAATAGAATCCAATGAAGCAATTAATAATACATTTAAAATAATAGCAGATCGTCCAATATGTACCAATAGCTATAACTATGATAGTTGTTAAAAATAAAAATGTAAAATTGTTTTAAGGAGCTTGGAAAAGTTTTAATAGTCCTAAATTCTCATACGTATAAGTACACCCCATCCTCAAGATCGCGACTAATTTTGGTGTGATGATATTAATAATAATTAATTATCCCCGTTCGTTTAATCAATAAGGAAACAATATTTATTTGATTTTGAATGACAATATTTTAATCACGATCTAAATTATTTTATTGCTCTTTCTATTTTACCGATAAAAAAACTTAAGTTTCATGTGTATTTGTAAATCAAACAATCTTTTATACATGTATTATAATATAATTAGATATTAGATATTATGTCGGATTGCAATTCGTAAGCAGATACCTCATTGATTTGATACTACTATCGAAGAAGAGGACTTGGGGGAATTTAGCCTATACCAGGATATATTGTCTTCATATCTAGCCTAGTGACTAATATAGATTGTCTATACAAGATCAGTCTCTCAGTTCTCTTAATATTTGCGCCTATCGCCATGCCATAAATATTGGCATTTTTAGCATGCTTACACATGATTATAGCCATTATTTTGACGAGAATTTTACAAACTAAATAATAAATTAGCAAAATTACAGAATTGAAAAATATGGCGTGGCAAAAACAAGATTTGTCTCAAATAAAAAATAAAACCAAACTTCTATTTCGTTTAAAAATCAATTTACCTGAATAAGTAAAGCCTTATATACACTGTTATATACGCAATACGTCATTTCCGTGAATAAAATATACATTATATACCTATATACATTATACGCGGAACACATAGATATTATAGTTGAACGTTTTACAGTCTGAGAAAATAGTTTCAAACGGTCATTTATAAAGAGCAAATGCATTGTTTTACTGTTTATGACAAACACGCCGAGACTTTGGAACGTGATCGTAAAGAGGACAACTTTTATAACAACAGTAATTCCGAAACGGAAGTTTTTGGACTAGCCGTCAATCCGGAGGACATCTGGCGCAGCCTGAAAACTTTTGGTCTTGTACAATCTAAACGAATCGGTGTGGATTTTAAAACGCGTATATTATATAAATATACCTCACGTACCCCATGTTCTATATGGTAAAATCAGTGTAATTAAATTTAAATGTCAACAAATCTACCATCAAATACAAATCGAACGTTCAAAAACGATTACGAATAGTACCGATATAACAATAGGAATAAATAAATTATAACTGCATACATTTTAAGTGTTTTAATATTTTATTTTAAAACGCAATCGATTTTCCGCGAAATAAAATAACAGTATAATATAAAATAACTCGGAGATTCTATTATTAATCTATACAAAAATAAATTTTTCTTTTTCATAACGTATAGGTATAATATGGCAAAGATGGATTAAATAGAAGTAAAAAAATAAAAATGTTTAAACTTTTAAACTCAACTAGTTTAATTGACTGTTGAAACTTGAAATAATTTATTTTAGTTGTTTCATAATAATTTATCAAGTTAAAATTAAAAGCATTTTTTACATTATTAGTTGTAATGGTTTTATACAGTGGTGTAGCCAAGGGGAGCTAAACGGGCTATAGCCCCCCCCCCCATTGGCCGTATTTTTTGTATTGTTTTGAAATATTTCAATTTAAATGTAGAAAATGTCTTACAAATTTTAATTATTTAAAATAGTAAATAGGTTAGCGGCAAATCAACGTTAATATGTTATCAGTATTTTTGTTATGTTGATGTTTTTGATTTTCAATAACTCAAGTTAAAAGTATTTAGCCCCCTTTATAAAAAATATCCTGGCTACGCCTCTGGTTTTATACCTTATTACTATACAATATAGTTGTATAATAAATATAATAAAATAACATTTTAAACAAAAATAATCTAATATTATAATAATACTATAATATAGTGATATGAAATAATATATTTTCCATTATAATAATATTATACATAGGTAAATAGGCACAAAATACTATTTATGTGAGCTATGTATTAATTCAAAAAATAGATTAAGCAACTTGTTTTAAACTGAGTTAAGTTCGTATTTTTTCCGTATTAACTTAGTTAAATTTATTATTTGTGAGCTCCTAACTTAACGATATTGTGTTCACTCAACTTATCTTGAGTTAATTATTTTTATTAACTTTTCCACCCTTAAAATATAGTAGGTACTATAATGTAAATAAATTAAAAGTTTATCAACTATATTGTAATAATTTAAGCTCTTTTTCTTATAACAAAAGATTGTTATATAATGGTACAACAAAGATAGTGGTTTCTGTTGGTGGTATGTATGATAACTGGATTTCACAGTTTTCAACAAACACTTTTTAACTCTGCATTATCAGCTTATCATTGAGATAGCCACCAATATAAGATTTAAGACATAATAAAAATATTAAATGTATTATAAAAAATGATTTACCTTTACTAATAAATAATAATTAATTAATTACGAATGAATAAGTAAGATAGGGTATAGTGATTTTTCATTACGTACACGTATTTTTGCATTTATGAATTTATTACAGCGTCTTTGAACGTAAAAATGGAATATTATAAAAAACATCTGGGAATCAACTATTTGTAAACAAACTATTCCACAAATTATAACCATTATCCTGAGGTCCAAAAGTTATCTAATGCAAACAATAATTGTAGTATCGAATGAACCTATTTCAATTATTTTTGATATTAGCAAAAGGAACGATGATAATGATAATGAACAGCCACACATATGATTTCCGAAACTGTAGAATGATATTATATATAGGTACATAAGTACACGACTCTACACAAGTAAATATCATCTTTAAGAAAACGTCAGTGCATTGTTTATTTTCTCTCTCGAATTCACGCCAAACTTAACAAACTTTTGATCAATGAACCAATTTTGTGATATTTATTTTAATACTCACTAGAGTGAATAGTTAACAATTATAAAAATGTAAAGGTCATAATATAATGTGAGGCACATCGTAAGATTTAATTAATATTGTAATTTTAAAGCAAATTATAATATTTTACATATTTATTTAAAATACACTTCAAATATTTATTAGTTGTATTTATTTTATAAGTATAAAATATCAATAAAACTCTACGAGATATACTAGATCATAATATCCTTATAATAAGTTTGATAATAAGTTAATTCACTTTAATATTAAAACAACAACACAATAATTTTGATTTTTCTAAAGTGTATGTTGCTATAAATCGAAAAATCGGTTTAGGTATATTATCAGGCTATATTAATTTGTCGTTTATACTTAGGAAAATATTATATAGTTTACATATTATATTATTTTAAATAAAAAATATGTTCAAAAAAAATGTACAATAAACTACCTATGTACCTTCTAGCAGGTATAGACATGAAAGGGGTTGATTGAAGGAGTCACCCACTATAGCGACACTTAACTTGATTAATTTTTTTTACATTTTTTTTTTTTTTAATTAGAATTTTTTAGATACAGGATTGAATATTATTATATTTTTAACAGGTCGCATTACGAGTTCTTTTTAACCTGCGCCGATGATTTCTTGACATTGTTAGGATGGAAACCTATTTAAGGGGATTGGAATGACTTTGAAGTTCCTTCTGAAAGCGTGTATACATAAACGTGCTTCATTTTTAAAAGTGTTCATCATTTCAAATCATTATGCATCCAAATTAGATATATATGGTGGAGAATTGGAGTCTTCGAGGAATTACATTTTAGATTGCTTGGATTAGATACTATTAATTTTATAAAAAAAGAGAATTAAACATATGCGTACAATATGGTTATTTCATGCCAGTCGTTAATTTTAAAAAATTGAGTATATAATTTATTTTTTGGATGAACATAATAATAAATCGTAAATTATATAATAATCCGTTTATATTAGAAACGGTGATTTTTTATCATAAAAATATTTACTAAAGATTGTGCAAAACATTTAATTTGTTTAATTTGACCTACCGTTTGATGGATCGAATTATTTTATCAAATAATGAAATAACCGTGATAATTGCATTAGTCGTAAACTATTACAAAACAACTAAGCTTTGAATGGTCGACGAAAATGATGTAAATGTCACAAAATTTAACGAGGTAATGGATTAAAATATGGATATAAATGCAAATTAACAAATTAATATTAATATCACTCTACAAAACACTACGAATTATGAAAGCATTATATATATTATTTACCAGCTATAATTTATCAAACAGATACGACTTTTTATTTTTTGCAAACAATTGAATATTTTTCAATTTTTTTTTTATGTATTTCGTAACCAATAAACAATAACACAATAAAATATAATATATTTATAAAGAATTATTAATTCGTAGGTTTGCATTAAACACAGTTATAATAATTATTGGTCAAACTAAATATAAAAATGCATTGTTCGTGTTATTTTAAATTAAATAAATTATGAATACTGTTTCATTAATAAAAGTAATTTAATTACAAATGCAATTTAATATAGTCACGCATTTTACATCATTTATATAATGATTAATAAATTACAAACATAGAAGTTTTTAATTTTGACGTACCTACTCAATTTGTGACACATGTTAATGTCCTCAACAATTTACAACGGTTCACTTTCAGCAACAAGCTTTCAACTTCTCATCTAAAAATGAAGTTAAAAAAATAATAATAATTAAAAGTTGTGTGCAACAAAAATTAATTTACACGTCTTGTTGCTTTGACAAATTAAGTAGACAACTTAATAAAAATTTTATGAAAAAATTAAAAACTTAAAATTTACGCCTCTCAAGATTTATTACACTTTGAAATGTAATATGTAAATGTTTAAATCAATTTTGTGTCATTGAAAGTAGCCTAGAAATAAAATGAACTCAAATTCTTATTTTTATTGTTTTCAAATGCATTAATACAGGTATTAAGGTATAAAGTAATTAAGTACTCATGGTCACATTAGTTACAATCAGAAGGCGTGGAAACACCTTGATTAAATCTTGTATTTTTTCTGATGTTTTTTTTTTAACTTTTGAACAATTATTTCGTTCGTAGCTACATTAGTTAGATCTTCAACTAATTTAAGAATTACAATAAACACTTCACTAACTTTATTAACAACTTGACTATTATTTATGACAATTGTATTTGCTACTGTGCGTTGCATTAGTTTCTACCTTATGTTCAATAACTATCTATTATTTTAATTTCAGTAAATTCTTTTAAAACTTGATTGATATGATAATTTGTTATTTTTTGTGAAGTACTTACAGGTCTTCTATTTTTTTTTTCTATAGCACGAAATTCGTGACTATTATTTTTGTTCTTTTTGCGATCCATCATGCAAAAAAAAAATAGTAACTTTTCGTGCTACTTTATGCTTAAAACCTATGCAACAAAAATATTTATGCATAATTTAATTCCACTAATAATTCGTCTCGTTTGAATAATTTAAATTAGTATTAGGTTCAGTGACGGAAATTTGGTTTTAGTAAAAGAAGGCCTAATATTTTACTGTCCAATTAAATTAAAAGGGTTGGAGCAGACCGTGTTTTAAGGATTAATATCAAACAAATATTTAAAAAAATTAGTTTTATTAAAAATGTTTCAATATTTTTATGATTGTAGTCACTAACAAAAAAAAACAGAACTTTTAAAATTTTAAATTCTTGAATCATTATTTTGAATAAAATGTATGATACCTGAAAACAAAAATATCAACTGAGATTTTGGTTATAAAAACATATATATTCAAAAATTAAAGTTTAGTATACAATATAATATATTAAAATGTATTATAAATATAGATATTATTGATCACTGCACACATAAAATATTACCATTAGAGAAAACACACTCGACCACTGACGATATTAAATTTAAATTAAAATAATTATTACAATTATTGTTCTTTTTGTTACATAGTTTACGTACTGTCACTGATTAGTTAATTAATTAAATTATAATTTATAGTTATAGTTATAGTTAAAATTATAGATCTTATGGAATAAAAGTTTGATAAAATAGTATATATCGTAGATCACAGCTTTCAAGATAATCATTTAAAAAGTAACTCTATACTTTTATAGCTCTATATAGTCCTAAAAACAATTATACTTTTCACAGCGTCCTAACGAAATTTAAAATTAAATTTCTTTAACATTCATAAAGTATTTAAAATAAATCAACATTTATCTGTTAAGTGAATTTTAATTTAACTACTTAAAGATTTAAAATATCTACCAACTTAAATTACAATAAATTATATTATCGATTGGACTAAATTTTATTGTTAATTAATAGTATATATATATATATATATATATATGTGTATATGTATATATGTATAATTGATATACAATGTACCTAAGTACCTAAAGTACCTTAAGTATTTAAGATGACATCACACCTGCTACTCGAATATGTTGTTCTGTCATACAAATTTACGACATGGCAAATTAGTATTCAATTAAACCAATTTTGTAGTAAGTTCGATTTAATATTAAATTAGAATGACCAATTTTTAAACAACGGGTAAGGACATTGTATTCTCTCGTTGATTTTTACAATATTTTAAATTCTCGTAACCCACTTAAAAATTATAGTATCATATAAACCGATGAAAAAACACAGTTCTTACCTTTAAAAGTATAATATGTCAATGCACTCTAATATGATATATCTTAAAACTAAGGCTGTATACTAACTTATTGCAGTATACAATTTTAAAAAGATAGATAATAGAATCTAAAAAAAAATATACAGTTTAAAATAAACTTAGAAAACCAAAAAATGCGTAAAAACAATGTTATACATTTAACATGTTTTGTTTTAAAACAATTTAAATTTAAAAAATATCTTTGGCGTCTAATGCCCTCTAAGTTTGCGCTAGTCATGATACCCGTACACACCTAATATAATATACGTAATATTATTTATATTTTCGAATTTTTCTCGTTTATTGACTTTTCTACTGTGCACGCGCGTTCACGGAGCCGACAAGATTATCTGGTACTACGATTTAATTTCCGGTTAAAACAACTTGGTCTTGTGAATTATATTTCCATGACAATGTCGGCGCGCCGCAGCAGCGGAGTATAGTATAATCAGGCAGGTAGGTCGGTATAATAAGTGTATATATAATATTATAATGTATTATATATTAACATAAAAACCGCCTTAATATAAAATCGTGTCGCGTCGTCGTCGCCGGCAACGAACGAATCGGCGTCATAGGCCGTAGACATATAATAATGTGTTATATATATATATATATACATATAGATCCAGGCCGACCACCGACTACGCGGTATGTATACGTTCGAGTCGGCGATCGAGATGATACGTATTTGAATATATGCAGTATACGCACACACCACGGTGGCGTGGTTAATGGTTTACAATAATTACGGTAAGTATATCCGGAACACGAGGGATGGGCGACCGCGGCACCGTGGCACCGTCGTCGCATACATTATTAATACACGTGACGCATTATTATAGGTGTATATACCCACGCGTAATGTACAGCAGTAGGTACGCGATGCGGTTTTTCGAGAGGTAATATATTATTATTGTTTTCGGGTTTTAATCATCAATTAACATCACATAAATTATTATGATGCGCGTGCAGGTATATATACTGCGCGTATTATTATAATAATAAAGTTCTGCGGCCGAATGCCTCTCGCGTGCGCGCGCGCGTGTTCATTAAGCGTGCAATTTAGACGGCATATTATGCGTGTGTGGCAAACAATGCGGAAGGGGTTTTACACGCGCTGTTTAATTCCAGACGCTTTTGTTACGCCGAAATACCTGTTCATCAGCGAAATCAAGAGGAACCATTAGTAACCGTCAAAAGTTCGCGGTACGATAAATTGAGCCGGATTTAATGCGTCGGGACAAAATTGTATACAGTTATCGGCGATTAAACGAAATGTGCTTTGCAACGGATTTTTAATGAACACCGCCGCGACTCGGCGGCAACAGAAGCTTTATATATTATATTATTAATATGTTGCACGTACGCGACCTAGGAGCTACCTGCGCGGCGTATATAATATAATCACGAACCATAAACATGGTGGTTCTTCTAAAGGTTTTTAACACTCGGTTTCTCAAACGGCTTTAATGCGTTTTTGGGAGTGATTTTTTTGGTTTTCAGATAATATGATACAAATTCGTTACAATACGACATTTTTTCTTCTCTTTTTAACTCTAACTCTTTTTATATTGTAAATAGTGCGCAAGTTATTTCACTCATAATTTTCGTAAAAATGTTGACACATCGAAATTAAAACTCGAACGAGTACTTTTTGAGTTGTTTAACTTTGTGTTCTAACCATAATATAGATACATTATAGTATAATTGGTTTGGAAGATAAGGGAGCTACGAGTAATTTTACAATGATTATTCATTTGTAAAATTCACAAAAATCCTAATAAACACTAGATCCAATATTACATCTACTTTATGTGTTCGTAAAACCATTTGTAAGTATACTATTATTCTTAGTACAAACATTCTAATAGCTGAAACACTACTCGTTCAAATTTTGAATTAGGTGCATCAACATTTTCAAAACAATATCCACTAAATAATTTATAGAAAAAAGTTAGTTCTCATTTGAAAAACTGAAATTTGTGTCAACACATATACTGCTCAAGGGATAAAAAAAATCGCGATAATTTGATAAATTTTTAAATGGAAAAAATGGGGGTAAGCATGCGCTTGGTGATTCACCCTGTGTATTACACATGCGTATGTGTAAGCTTATGGAATATTGTGTATTTATATATTAAATTTATATTATATATATTTTTATTTTATATATATATAGATATATATTATTTAATTTACTATACATACTTACATACAAATATACAATCATAACATAAAACTATTTATTAAATAATTATAAAGTTATACGGTAGTCCGTTATTAACAATCATCATTTTGCCTTTTAATATCACATCAATCTATTTACTTATAATATCCTATGAAAATAAGTTATTATTTATTATTTATTACTTTATTTGCATAGAAATTTATTTTTAATTAATTTTCGCCCTATAATATCGGATGAACTCTAGACTTTCATTATAATTTAAACTCATGAAATTATTAACTGAATCAGCCATCGATAATAGTGTATAAAATATGCTGAACGTTTTAAAAACCAAAATACATGTAATTATTAAATAGTAAGCAGAAGTCGCAAATGGTAGATACAGATACGTAACAATCAACGGTCAAATATTGTGCATGTTGCTACAAAAACCTAACGTGACAATATTGTCATTCTCCGAAACCATTATTTTTGTATGTTGATTACGAATTTTGAGAATTTTAGATACGTCACTTTACCGTGACATCACCAGCGTTATTCGTTAATTATTTAATGAATATCATTGTCGAATAATCAAACTAAAATACCCTGCAATTGTTAAACCAACAATATGATTTTGATTTTACTTTATTATTTATAAATTTATAATATATAGGTAGGGAATAGGTATAATAGATACAGTAAAGTGCACCTATATATGTACTATCACTACGTCTGCAAGAGTAGATAGATTTTCAAGGACGACTGTCTATCATTATTATAACAGTTATAATTGAATAGTTACTATAAATATTGCAAATTTAATGTATAATATAATATAGGTGTCTACTTTTAAAACGAAAAGATCGGTGTCCATTATAACAGTGAGCAGTAGATCGTTTGAAACACGATTACGCGAAGTTATTGAGTGTTTAAATTCCAAAGGTCCATAGAAAAAATAAACATTCTAAAACCAATAAATTTCTCCCATCGTTTGCATTTTTAAGGTACAAAGTATTTCTGTGTATACCCATACTATAGTCTGTATAGACAATAATAATTTAACAGCATTTTAGTTCTTTTGTCATAAATCAGCGTTTTGAAAAATTAACGAAAGTTATGTGATTTTTCAGCGCCTTAGCATTTAATTCGTGTTTATTTCAAAATCAGGCGGTAGTATAGTATAGTATGATAATAACTTCAATAAGATAAAAATTAAGATATTGCGGTCTTCTTAAAGAAATCATATTTTTAATGATTAGCATGTTATATTTTAGTTTCATTCGTTTTTTTTTAATTTTATAGTTAAAATTTTACCGTTTTAGTGCCGCTCGCCCTGTTTAGCCGTACCAACAAATTGACTTAGTGATTAAAGAAAGTTTATCAATCGCCGGTATAAAACCATTTACCTAAATTCTTTCACTCCGGAATGATTGTAGCTAATGTCGGCCTACCTAAATTATAGACTATACTCACTATAGTGTAGTCACTACACTGACAGAATTTGATAGTTGAAGAAATAAAAACTATTATCTTCATTGATATTGCTATATCGGATATTGCTTGCATCAAGGTCCTATTCATTCATACTATATAGTCTTACTGCATGTGGATATTCGGTTTTGACTATATTAGCTAATATTGTATTGATGACAAGATGATCGTTTATAGACGGTTTAGATAAACGATTTTTCATTATAAGTAAACGTGACACTATTTATTACTACCGATTGTTTAAGATTGAATATTTTTAACAGGGGGCTATAAATAGTGAAGAATGGTTATATCCTATACCTAGTTGCTTAAATGACTAAACGGATATATACAGTATCCAACACACAGTAAATCATCTATACAGATCTTGCTGAATAAATTAAATTAAAATTACAAGGTAATATATTATGCTATAAATATGTAGATATATACTTAATTAGTCGAAAGAGTATGGATAATTTCGGAAACAGCTTGTAAAACCGGAACAGATTAAGGTTACGTCGGTATATAATATAAAAATAGTTATTGAAAATTATAGAATTACGATTAAAACCAAAAAACTATTAAACATTCATCATATTTTATCATCACTAATACACACAGTTTAGTGTTTACGTTATTTATTGCAATTCCATCTGTATTACGGATCGATCTGTATATTAAATTATACACACCAGTTTAATATAGTTTATAATTTATGTATAGCCGTATAGGTATAATTCTTAATTTCTTTATCAAAATAAATAATATTTACTTACATCACACCGAATAAAATGTATATACAAAACATAAATAGATTATCCTATACGCATATACTGGTAAGTACCTAATGTACCTAATCTATGACATATAAATACCTAATGATATGTGTAAATATATGTTCAAACACATATTATTATTATATATAAATATATAATTATTGAATATTATAAATATTTAAAAAGAGATAACACGTACTCTACTGTACAGTAGGTATTGAGTGTATATCTGGTCAATTCGTCATTGAGTAGGTAGGTAAGTCATTGCAATACATGTGTTAAATTTGAATTCAATAATGAAAACATAAGTGCTAAAACGGTTCTGAACGAAGTCTGACCTACATTTCTAATTATATTTTATAACATATTTATATAATATTATATTGCTATTAAAGTAATTTATTTTATTATTATTAATTTCAGCAGGTTTTATTTAATACAAATTACACTTATATAATTAATTTTTGCCAAAAACATTGCATTTGAAAATGTCATTTTATATAAAATATTATCATAAACTCGTACGACAAAGGTTTCAAGTACTCACGAATAATATTTTTAGATTACAACAAAATAAGTAAAATTATTATTCTTTGTTTAATTATCTAATTTCGTCCAAATTTCAACTTACATTATCTATAAAAAAAAATATGTTTGTATATATTTTAAGATTTTTTAGTTACAGGACAAAAACTACTTCTACAAAAGTATTTGGAAATTTCGTAATTTTGATGAATTTTGTCTAAACTTGAATTTAAAATACTTAAAATATTAAGATATTAATTATCTTTAATAATATTAAATAGTTATGATAACAATTAATAACTAGTGAGAAATATTGTATTCAATTTTCAAACTATAAGTACCAACGAAACTCGATATACTTCCAGAAACCACCCCCCAAAATTGGTAAGGTTATACCTAACATAATATTTTTACCCACAAAAGAAGATAACAAACACAAAAATAAAATGGTAGACAAAAGAATATCGTTCTGCTGTACATTAGGTATCGAGTAGGTCACTATTATAAGTGTATAATTAAATTAAAAAATATAATATCAATAATATCATAATACACGAAAAATGATTCTGTGCGAGAAGAACTGTCAGGCTATATCACTGAGTAAATTCCATGATATGTTTTTTCGATAAAGTCATTTATATTACTTTTAGTATTACGACAGGTTCATATCATTTTTTCCTAAAATATTGCATTTATTTAATTGTAAGTAAATATATTTTAATATTTATACCATATTGTATCAACTTATATAACTCAAAATATAAATATGTAATAATACCTTTCTGTAAATGCCATATAACAATAAGAATAAATTCATAGTAAATATAGATAATATCTTAAATTAAATCTAAAATGTTATTGCGTATAGTAAAATTCATAATAATGATATTATATAAGGTACATAAATGTGTTAAGATCCCGCAAATAATGTTTTTAAATTATAACATAATAATAATTAATCAATAATAAACAGACTTACATCGGACACATTCGACTAACACAAGGATATCTTATGACAAAGGAAGAAAAACCTATGTGCATTACAACCTGTGGTACCGAATATCAGACAACCATATTTTTACAGAATGTCTCCAGTACAAAGATGTACTCAACCACTTCAACATTCCCAACACCCTAGACGCAGCACTCGGTCCAAACGCAGACGTTTTACAAAACATTGTTATCGACTTGTCGTTCATTAATTAAATATATCATCTACTATAAAAAACGAAAATTGTTCTTTAAGTACGCATTTTAGTTAAAATATCCACTTTTACAAGGAACTTTGTATTAAAATTTTAAACATTTCTATCCAGCGAATAATTTTTAATCAACATTAATAGAAAATAAACTAAAAAAAGATAGACAATTTCTCATGCCTATATAGATAACTCAACAATCAAAATATTTGTAAAAAAGTTATCGTAAATAGAAATGATAAGACAAACATTTGGTGACAATTATCTACAGTTATTCGTTCTCAAATTTCACCAAAAAAAAAAAAAACGAAATCGACTTTATCAAAAAATTAAGTATATGTGAAAATTCCCGTTTTTCCTCATTTGATTTTCGATTTTCCTATTCTAAAAAAAAAAATGGGAATTTTTAATTCTGATATCTTTAAATAATCAATACATTCATGTCTCTGCTCAGAATCTAAAAATATATAAATACGTGTATGTATAATATACCCTCATATTGTACAAGTTTCTCCTTTTTATTTCCAAATACCAAAATGATTGATCAATATTATGATATTATATAGGTTGGATTATTATATTGGTCCAATTCGTTTTACAACAGTCTCAAAGTAATTTAAGCTTGCGTATTATTTTTCTTTATTGCTGTAAAAAAACGTTTCTCAAACGTTGAAATTGCATTTTATAAGTTTATACAAAACGGATAATTTATTATTGTATAATTCTATGAAACCAAATTCTCCCGAGACCAAAGATAGGTACGGCTAAAAAAATATATTCTTAAAGTTTATACTGCAGCAATGTGTTGAAAGAATCGAATTTGTTTCTAGAGTTGGTTCATATAATACTTCTCATATAATATATAGTGTTCAAAACTACAAATTAATCTACTAAATCGTTCAAATATTTCTCCTATCATCGTTTAATCTATCTATATATAGATGGCTAATGGATATTGGCTATATATATAATGTATACTAACTTAGAAAAAAATCAATACACCTAACGATATTACCGCTATAAGTGTATTAGACAAAGTAAATACATCATAAATAATTACGTGTGTTTTCAAATGTATAACATATATTATAGTAAACGTACCTCTGCCTACATTTTTCATAAAGAAAATTTAAAAATAATATAAATCGTTTCTAGTTATTTTTTTCCCCCATTTATAATTCATAGCTATATTAGCGTCCCCCCCAAAAAATAATAAAATATAATATTATGACATCAGTGAAAAGATTGTTTTTTTTTCCATCATTAATTTTACGCGATAAAAATTATTAGTTGATTACAATATGATTTAACGTATATTTCGGTCAGATTTTATCATCAAAATATTTTAATTGACTTATTTTCTCGTAACGTATTTTTCATTGTGTTCCCCAAAAATAGCTAATTTTGTTGTCCAACATAACTTATCCACGTCGATTGATATTATCGTTACTATATTTATGTATATATTACTAATTTATTGAGAAATCAGATTATAAAGTTATACTATAATATCTAAACCTAAAGTCCAACAGGTATACCAGCGCATTTCAATGATTTATCCCATTCTGAACAAAAATTCATCTATATAAAAAAAATGCTCTCTCTTAATTTACAGACAAATTATACGCCCACTTCTCACCTACGCATGTCCAATTTGGGGTAATTGCGAATCATCGCCCATAAAAAAAAATGCAAACTGTCCAAAACAAAGTCCTCAGAATAATTGCAAACGCCCCGTGGTTTGTTAAATCTCTACAAAGAGTTTCAAATTCAAGAAATCGAAGATCATATAAAACCTTTGGCAAAAAATGTCCATTGCTCTCTTCCAAACTCATCAGGTGCAGTTCATTATAATCTCCTCACTCACCCAACTCAATGTCGATTAAAACGAGGCCGTCCCCGCGACCTTCTACGCTAAGCCACCCTCACAACATTCAAATCTTTATACTACGCGTCCGCTTCTTCCAAAGCACTCTTACACGCTAATCACTCTGTAGTTATACTTATAGTTATTTAAACATTGTAAATATTAGTATATTATATAATATATGTTAACTTCTATAATTTATCCCATAGTTCTTATGTAAAAATATTTATAATTCCCGCGTTAATCTGTTAAAACTATTGTAAATTGTCTAAATATCCATAGATATAGATATCCTATGGCTAGGAATATCTTATTTATATTATAATAAAAAAAAATCATCTCAACAATTACTTATATAAATGAAAAATAATATGGTTATATAGTATACATGAAATATTATTCCTGTACATTACAATAATATATAAATTGTATTTATTATGAAATATAAATAATAGACGATGGAAAATTATTTAATAATGTTGTTAATAAGTATATTAGGGGCCAACGAGGGACTTAAGTTCTTCGAAGGATTTGTAGATTGTATTTTTTAGTTGAACTGATGGTGACAAAATTAGCTATGATACTGATTACTAAATACTATAGCCAGTAAAGCCTATTATTGTTTATATTTTAGATTAGAGCTGGGAGCGAAGTCACTTTGAGACATTACTACAAAAGCAGGGATAAAACGATTATTGTATTTGAGTATTTGACCAATTAATTATTTATACTAGTTGAGATGAGGTTTTTGTAATGAGGACATACTTTATATGAAGCTGTATAAAGCTACGAGCATAAAGCATACTTGGTGGAATTCGATGGCGTTATTGTTGATATTAAATAGTCGTTTTGAAAAAAATATTTGTTTTAATTTTTTAACACTTGTTAGCAGTTACGTATTTTTATTGAAAATAATTTAAAAACTATTTCTCGTTAAAATAAGGAATGAACAAAATCAACACTTCAATAATATTATGATGACGTAATTTAATCTAGATATTGAAGACGTATTTATAGTGGATAAACGTTTTTTATTTTTGCAACCATTTTATATTTCAAAACAATCGATGGAATAAGACAGCTAACGTTTAAGGCCTAAAACTATGGTCGAATGTGAATGTTAAGGGAAATCACTTAAGAGGGATTGTCGGTGCACTGTTTATTTTCTCTATCTGACCAACGCAAAACATAACAAATTTAGGACGTAATTAAATAGGTTTGATTATATATTATATATTATAGTGACTATGACGATTTGAAAATTAGGCATAGTAATTATTATTTATAATGGTAACTACATAAATGTTTTAAAATATGTAAACAATTTCGATTATCATGATAGTCATAAGTCATAACACTCATAACTATATTAGTCAAAAGTATATTGAATTGTATTGATTTTAATGAACAACCATTATTAAACAAATAAAGACTACATAATCATGAGTATATTATTATATATTTTAAAAACTAAAAAATATTCAAATATATCAATATTTTTCAAAAACTCACTCAGTGAAAATTAATATAGTTATCATTTGAAAAAAAAATTCTGATCACTACGGGACAATAAATTCGTTTTCCTCTCCCTCAAAATTGTATCAAAACTGCTACTGCCTTAAATTGTGTAAACATGATTTAAAAATAATATGTTCCTTAATAGTTCACTTTAAACGCAGAATTTGAATAAATGCATTATGCATTATTAAAGAATTAAAGGGAGAGAGTGAGCATGCTTGGTGAATTACCCTATAGACGTGTATGTATAATGACGCCGCCCGTCATCAGCGTACGCCCATCAACTCTCACTACAGCATGGGCTATACAAAACATCAGATCGACCGGATAACTACTTTACAACTGATGATATCGCGATTCGTCTGACTTACATTTCCGACACGGGTATACGCGTACTTGGATTTCGATTTAAGCCAGAGACAGCTCACTCCGGTAAGTTTAATTAGTCACAATCAATTAAGCTAACTGCAGTAGGTAACTATATAATATATAGGTATAGCCGTTGTTTCAGCTAAAGTTTGCCTCTGCTATAACAGTCGTTTATTAATTAGTCAGAGCCGTAGGTAAACCTATAACTATTCTATAGCCATGGACGCCATGGTGGGGAGGAGCATAACAAATTGCATCCGTTTATTGGGAAAAATCGCTAGTTTTCACTCGTCTGTCGCCTTACCGATTTGTAACAGGCGCCGTTAATATAAGCTATATAATATGATATGTACAATATTTACACTTCATCAATGTACTTCGTCATTAGAAATTATAGATTTGAGCGCAATTATGAATGTGTCGATTTTACAATGCTGTAATATTTTATTTTATTTTTTATTTTTTTTTTGGGGGGGGGCGGTTGTATATGGTAGCATACATCTTAATGATGTTTTTGGGGGTTAGAAGAAAAACAATTTCCATTACTTATATTCAATATTAGGAAAATACAAATACAATTGAGCAAAAATAAGAATTTTGGCGCTAAACAAGTTTTGAAAATATTGATTTCTTTATTTTGTTATAATTCAAATACAAATACTATAAATTCTTGAAAATTAATAGAATATCTTATAAGTTATTCTTATATCTGTAAAAATTCAAAAGCATAATTATTTTTTATAGATATTTGAAATTTAAATTTGGACGAAATTACATATTTAAACGATGAATAATGATGTTCATTATTTTGTCATAATTTAAAAACTTTACTCGTAGGGCCTTTTAATTTTTATACAGTAAATTCTTATTATGTTGAACGTCGCTATCACAATTTTTTGTTATCTCGAACTACATTAAAATCCCCTTGAAATTACCATTGCTCTTAAAGTTTTAATAACGTTTTGCTTTCGATAACTCGAAATAAAATTAATCGTTTTTCGTTACCTATCTCAAATGCATAAATAATATTTTTATTTCTATAAGAACAAAAAATTAAAAGTATATTCAGTATTATAGTGATTGTGATTTCACACGTTGGTAGTCAATAACTGTAGACATTCGTATACAATACAAAGTGAATAGAAAATAAGTGTAAATTAAATTTCCTTACATAATTTTTACATTCTTACAAAAACTAAAGCGATATTAAATAAACTGTAATGACAGATTTAAAAAAAATTAATCTATTCATTATTGTAGTTTATTTGATATGTAAGTAGTATTAGCACTTTATATAAGTACTCAAACTATGCATTTTAAATTTTCAAGCATTCAAATTATTTACCAATTTTTTCAATTTTTTAAAAATGTTAATAAAATTTGATATCTCGAACTTTTTCCTGTTCCTTTTGAGATTTTACATAACGAGAATCTACTGTATTATGAATTTTACTTTACACAATAACATTTTCAAAATCTGTTTATTAATTTAAAGATATTATCAATTTTTACAATTATACCATAAATCTATCTTAATATAATAAAGTCAATGTTTTTGACAAAAATTAGAGCAACCTTCTGTAACACCAATAATAAAATAAAGTACTTTAATAGCAATATCAAACAACATTATATAATGTGTTATATATAAGTGATATAGGCTGGCAGACCGCCTCTGCTCAAAATTGTTTTTCGTATATTATAATGAGATATTATTGAATTCAAATTAAACACATCTGTTACAGTGACCCACTTAATACCTACTATTATACAACAAAGTGATACCCACTTGCCCATCATTGTTTAGTTTATTATTTGTTAAACTATTAACTTCTAACTTAACAAAAAATAACTTAAATATTAATAATAGAATATATATATTCTCGTGGTGTTATGTCAGAGGACTCCTGATGTTGGATTATTGAGAACTTGTCGGACCCGATGTACTATTGAGTATTTTGAGCAGGGCTGGGCCTAGGGCCTGGCAAGGTGGGCGTCTGCCAGGTGCGCAAAATATCGAGTAGGAATGGGGGCGCAAAATTTGATATCATAAAATTTGAATTTGAAAATCTAAGCCAAAATATTTTAATATATTAATATCTGTTATTAGATGCGAGTTGATTAATACTGTGTTAATTCATTAATTGTGCTATATATTTAACACTTAATTTTTATAATTAAGCAAAAAATTTACTACAGAAATTAATTTTCATACACGACGATCGACGATAATTGTTATTGAATGGTATCGTAAAAGGAATATTATATTTTATTTATAATAATGTAAAAAATATTAATGCGTTTCCCATGGCCGACAATTATAAAAAATAGAACAACTATGATATATTATGTATATAAAATGGTTATCAGTTTTAAATCGACCAAAATAATATTTTCAAAGATTATATTAAAGCATTGAAATAAGCTATACAATATACAGTATACACATACACAATCGTATTATTATATTACAAATTACAATAATAATTATTCGGTTATTTTACAATAGCATTCGATTGAATGACAACGCGCATTACGGAGTTATACCTACCTAATCTACGCTATTAAACAGTGAAGCCTGAAATAGAACAAGGTAATTAGGTAAATATTCTAATAGAATTTATTTAAAATTTAACGATTATGAAAATTTTTTAGCATTAATATTGTATCATTTTTCCCATTATTTTTTCATTATTATTTTATTCGCACAAATTTGCGTGCTTTTGGATTAAAGGACATCAAAACACTTTTTTTTTCTTAATTTTAAGTTTATTGGTGTATTATTGTAGTTAACACAATGAAAAATGTTTTGATTAAAATCCGAAGTTAAAAAAATGATTATTTAACAAAATAATGAGAGTATAATGAGTAGATGGATAGCCGCGTGACGTCATAGTGCCGACGACCGAGCAGCCGCCTATGTTTTACGCGTAAAAGTAGTTTGATTTACACAATGATATTAATAACTTAAAATTGTATTTCAGAATTTTTTTTTCATAATCCGAAGTATATTTATGTGCTTAAGACGATGGTGTGATTTAAAATTGAATATATTTGTTGTTGCATACATATTATAAATTATAATTTAGTAAAATTATTGAGTTCACAACTCGCATTGTATTGTTGCGCAAACCAAATTTTACGAAATTGACTATAATAATTTTATCTTTTATAAAAAAACTAGAAAGTATATTAAAATTATAATCACACCAGTGTCATTAACACAAAAAAACACTTAAGGTTACATAAAAAAAATTTAAAAAAATTTATTTTTTTATTTTGCAGGGACGCAAATTTTTATTTCGCCAGAAGCGCCGCTAATGATCGGCCCGGCCCTGATTTCGAGTAGTATATAATTATGTGTTTAATAATATTTATATTTTAAGGGCTAAAAAGTGTATTACATAATTGTCTGTGCTCTTTGATCAATGATGATATGATAATAGTAGATAAGATGTGTCGATGGGAATGCCCTGTTCTATTCATGATTATTTGCCCTCTCTGCTAATCGAGTAGTTTGAAGTATAAGCTTATTTGACCATTTTTTTTTTTATGTCCCATGTATTAAAGGTATATAGTTGTTACATTAAAAGGTTTATACAATTGTTTGAGATCGTACAGCTTAGACAATCGTATATTACTAAGAGTTTTTTTTTAATTTATTCATATGGTGAATTAAAAGTTGATAGGCCAAAATATGATATTATTGATATTCTACTCAATTTGAATTATTTTAAAACATTACAATATTATCGTTATCTAACAGTATTAATCATAATACAAATAATATGATATCACTACCATTCTTTAATTATTTATACAATACTTAATGATACGTATATTGATATATTTTAAGTTGATCACTACTTTTAGTAATTATTTACAAATAATGAATGAAAATATACAAAATTGAATATATTTATCAATTTTTATATATTTTATGTAATATTATAAATAATAACAATAACATAATATTTGAATAATATTATGTTATATTTTGATATTTTAAAACAAAGTAATTCTATCGTATTATTAAATTCGTTTAAATGTGCAAAACATTGATCATTAGGTATTCACTATGTGTTTTTTATACGGTTGACATATCTAATTGTATTTTCGTTCAATTTTAATTTAGTCCAACATTCTTTAATCCAATAATACAATGGGTATTTACTTTTGAACCATGCACACCAAGTGGCACAAAAAACTTATTTTTCTAATTTGAATGAATTGTTTTTTCTATTACTAAACGATATTTTATCACAGAGTTGGCAAATTAATTATTCTGAAATACGTATAAATAATATAATAAGAATAACGTTTTTATTCTAAACTTCATCCATCTTCACGAAGATTACCGTGTACCTACTTATTTTTAACTGAAAGAATACTGCTCTCGGCTAAATACTGATTTCATTATTTTTTTCCATAACACTCATTGTTTCTTATTATCTGTTCAGCTGTTCTTTTATTAGAAATGAAATATTTGAAGGTAGAGGTTTAAAGTAATTTAAATCATAAATTGAGCCTAAATAGAATTTAAATTTGAATTAATTAGACAACGTTTATTAAGTGTAGCAAGGATTTTACAAATTATTTTGATTCGACCTTACGTTAGAAATATACTTTCTGAACCTTTTTAGATAAAAAAAAATAAATAAATAAACGATATACTTGGTTACGTAATAATTGTATCTATACGTAGCACTCATCAAAGGGGTACATAAAATCGAATTATTTGAAAATATGATCCTTAATTATACATACAAATTCCAAAAATCATGATTAAAATAAATTCATTATTAAAGAAAAACAATTTACACGTGAGGATGCTTGTTGTGCACTATGCAGCGTATGATGATACGATAATACACATATATATATATATTTAAGAATACAATATATTATCATAAAATATAAATTTAAACATTTTGATCTCAGTTAGTGTTCATATAACCATTAGATTGTAGCAAATACGAATAATTAAATTTATCGATACAGACTTCACACAAATTTATTTTACATAATATAAATTACGTACCAATTACAACTATAAATTTTAATATAATATTAATTAGTTATACCAACTGCAAAAAAGTAATATGCTAGCTAATCCTGTACGGTGTTGCTTGTGATAAATTGAATAATACCAGTGGATTTACCCTGTCTTAAACTCCGTTAAAAAGTAAGCTACACATATTTTTAACACAGTCATTTGGGTGGTTTTGACCAAAAATAAAATACAGGTTTAACATTTTAATAATTATTTTATTATATGTAACCAATGACAACCTTATACAAACAAAAACATGTTCGTTTTTCGTGAGCCTACAAATCCCTGTGTGAAACCCCTCTCTAAAATGCACAGTTAAAAAATTAAATTAAAGTACACATCATACTCGGGTATAGGAGGGTATAGGATTACCTATGTACCAAATTTCAAAACCATGAATGCGATAGACTTGGCTGTGAATCGCTTACATATACACGTCATGTTATAGCAAATAAATATACTAAAAAACTATGAATAAACAAATAACAAAATAATTATTAATAACCACTAATAAATTATATCGCTCGTATAATTGGGAGTTTCAAAAATATTATACAAAAAACCAGCATTCAAAACAATATCCCAATATCTTACTTGCAAAAACGCCCAATACCAATGCCACTGCTACGAACATTAGAGCCCGTGTGCAAGGATTTATTTGAGGTCCCAATTTCATATCAGTATTAGAATCTAAACTCTGAGTGGAGCAATAATTTATTAATTTTAAAATTATGTTATCGTCTTTTGAAGTAGTAAAAATACTTCAAACTTCTTTTTTAATCTTCTAATTTCTTAGGCTAATAAACTAAGAAATCATCTTTTCTCAGAATCGTTTATCGTGTGCAATGATTTATCATGTATTTCAAATTTAACACATCCATTACAGTGATCTCAATGAAAAGATACCTTCATTAATAATATTAAAAAAAATTATTAATTATTAATTAGAAAAAAATGTGAGCTTAAAGTCAAACTAATTTTTTATGAGCGTTTGAAATTTAAAGTTTTATATTCTATAATCATCAATTAAATAACTATTTTATCCTTAAATAATTTTCGTTATTTCGTTATAATTCTAAAATGAATAACCATAGAACAGGTGTGTCCAACCTTTTTCAACTTGCAAACCACATTCGAAATTTATATTTATAGGTACTGTAAGCCGTATACTTAACGGTTTTCTTGTTAATTTTAATAAATACAATAAATGTAATATTATCTTTCATCACATATCGAATATACAATTGTATTTATAAATGTTTATTAATAAACAAATATCTCGATTAATACATAATTAAATGATAACCAAATCAAGAAGTAAAATTATAGCAAGACGGATGAGATGATTAGTATTCAAATTTCAGGCATACCTTTGCCCAACTGTGTTTTTCGTTACACAAAATAATAGTATTATTGGGGAATGGCGAGATTTAAAATATGAATACATAATATTTTTATTTAGTTACGTTAGTTCGATACGGTTGTTTATCGTATGTTACAAATTATATTATAATAACTGTATTCGCCCACTAGTACATTTAGAATTTATTATGCGCTCTGATATCAAAACTCCTCCCTCTCACCAACTAACATTAACATATCACAAAAATTATATTTTTTATAAAGTTTTATATTTTGGGTAAGTAAATAAAAATGTAAAAATAAATACTATATTAGTATATTTCTTATTTTAATTAGGTGCAATTGTTTTTTCATCTAGACCGCGGTCCATCACTGTTGCCGCCCCTAAAATTTGGCAAATGGGAATTTGGTCCTTCCCTATTCCTTCCCCTTAATTTTCCACTGTATTAATCTATTACGATAAGACATTATAAGAGTATTATTATATTGTACAATATTAATATTTATAGTATAATAAACTAATAAAGTATAACGTACTTTGGTTTTGGGTACATGTAATTAAATTGCATACATAACGCGCCGTCATGCAAAAAATATTCGTACTAATAAAATATTATTATATAGTGCGTATTTTTTAATTCTTTAAAAGTTATGATGACTTATAACGCTGTTGGTCTTGTTCACGAAATTAAGAAGAAGTCAAAAAGTGATTCCTCTTTTCATTTTTATATTACACGACTGAAATATTTATACATGCATACTTTAAGTTTTAAAATCACATCATTATTATTTTATAAATTTTACTAATATTATACCTATTGTAAAACATAATTTATTATAACTTACTTTAAAAATACATTATAATTGGTTTTATTTCTTTCTCGCGATATCCGTCGTGTTATTTTCAAAATTTAATAATATAACCTGAATACTGAAACGTCAGAATATAAAGGTAAGTGTATAGTGCGTATGTGCTTCAGTTAGTGTAATGAATCACATCGTTTAACGATAGCAATTACAATTTTTAATTAAATTGAATTTTAAAATAATTAATGTGAATGTATAAACACTTTCGCGTAGCTTAATGCATTTACTTAATTTTTACGAATACAAATTATAATACCTGTGCCTTAAAGTATATTATGTTCACTTTCAAATATATTGATTTATTTTTTTTTTTTAAGAATTTATTCTAATTTAAGAAACAATGTATTCTTATATAAATGATAATACAATATACTCGTACATAGCAATGTTATGACAACATTATACCAAAATTAAACGGATAGGGATATTTATCAAATCAGTAGCGGTAATCCCTCGTGGCAACTTTCAAATTTGGCCTACAGTATATTAGTCAATTTATAATATTGTATAATATTACGACAAACAAATAAAAATTATTTTGGTCTTTAGTTACAACTTACAATGTGATTTATATTACGTAGGTATACAGTCTGTACCAATGCAGGCAATACTATATATTAAAATTTATTTATATTACACAACAACCGTGGGTTGAATTTTATCTAAATATTTACATATATAGCCGCCATACTGAGTTGCATTTATAATAACAATATTTTTAAAAGTCCACTTATTAAAAATGATTTCCATACTATATAAGGAACATAAAAGCAACGCTCTCTATTTCATCACGTCTGAACTATACAGTATCGTTTGAAACGTTATGACCGAGGTTAAAATAATTATTAAGTTATATAAATTATTATAGCTACAGCATTGTTCTGTATGTTATGTTAATTGTATGGAAACGCAAACGTCCTTATTATTATTATATTTTTTCACTTTCTCCGGCCCGCGCCGTTATATATATATATATATTTAAGGCTCACTCAGATGATGAGTCAAGATTGAAAAAATAGAACTGTTTTAGAGGTCAACCATAATTGTTTGATAATAGTTGGGAACGATAAGGGGACTTCAGCAAACTGTTTTTATAATTAAAAGCCTATTCGAACACAGATTATAAGAAATTAAGCTGTTAATACATTTCTTTCAATTAACTATATGTAAGTGCTCACTTACGAGGGAAGTCTTTCGTGCGCGTCTATTATAATAATGGAGTACCTATACCTAGTATGCCTACTAAATGAGGTTTAATATATGGCAATTTCAATAGAATAATGAATAATATATACAATACTAATAATAAAAATAATGATAATAATTTCATGGAAAAATGATCAATAATTGAAGTGCGTGTTCAAATAATTTACAAGTGGTATCGTGCCAGTTTATTATTGTTGGTTTTAACTTATTGTTAAGTTACAACAAAATCATTTAAAAAAAAAAAATTTTTTAGATGGTTTAGTATAATATAGCTTTTGCTTTCATTACAGGATTAAATCGTATACTCGTATAATACAATATAGGAATTTAAATGTTTACACTTCAGCTGCAGTATACAGAACAAAGCATTACTGTACCTATTGTAGTTTGAACATCGTTAATTTACGTCCAATAACATAAATATGACAAATGTTACATCACTTTATAAAAAACAAATTACTTTTTTTAATATAAAATTAAAAAAAAAATAAGACGATGTAACCCTAATTATGTTGACCTGCATATTGCATACACGTTTATGTTCTATTATTATAATTTCGACTGATGTGGCCCGAAAACTCTTATCTCCGTGGGACTTTTTTTTCTCTCATCAAAATGACTCGTGTGTGGTGTGTCTCATCGTTCTCTAAATGTTTGATAATAAATAAACATATTCAGTCACTTTGTACTATATCCAGTGACGTACTTACTGTAGTGGGAAGGTCAGTTGCTATTGTACTAATCATGATACCCCCTCCTCCCCGTCAAGCTATCGTGTATCCCGATTGAGCCATTACACTGCTGTCACTGCCGGGTCTGCCCACCCGATAGTGACAGACTAAATACAAATATTTAACACTGTGATAATGTAATATGTATCATTATAATATAGATTTTAGTTTGTACTTTGCACATTAAAGTATTCAAGTATCTACATAGTATACATATAATAGTGTTGACGAATTCATTCTTTTTTCACTAACCTATAGTAGTATAGTATATTTACGCTCAAACATTTTATTTAAAAATTTAAATTAAATCCGCGGTACTATATTGTGTTGTAATTTTCCAAGTGAGTAATAATAATTATAAATACACAATAAAATAAACTACAATTTATAAGTGTAATAAATACATAAATTTAGGTGATTGGTGTCAATATATAGTTATGACTTATGTTAAATCTAATACAATAACAAGAGCTATTATTAATTGAAAATTAATCATTCAATATTATTCAATATTTAAGTATAAAAATCAAGTTTAAATAATCCGGTTGGAAAATTGAAAATATACGGATTGCCATTTAAAACTCAAAAATCGAAAGTGGATTTACCAATAAACGTGTAGGGGTTGGATAAATTAAGGATATTATTACAATTGCATTGATATATATTATATCACATCCCAAACTCTGAATTTAAATTTTCTAAAAGTTCCATTTAAAATAATTAAATCACTTAGCTAGCAATTATTATGTTCTCGAGAAAAGGTACGCTTTTTTGGTAAAATATTTGTAGTTTCTACAAACTAGTGGTGTAAATGGCCTATAACTTACTCTGCTTGTTTTCAGTATCTAATTGTTATGCAAAAGTGGTGGCGGAAAATTATGCAAATGTGTATAATGTTATTTGCTAATTTTGCCTCATTATTTAATTAATTACTTAAATAATATTATTATATGACGTAATATAATAGTTTTAAACTGTACTTATTACTTAATACCTATATTTATATCTATATAAACATTTCATCACCCTGGAACACATCAGCATCACTGTATTCACTTATGAAAACATAACATTTTCAGTAAGTAGGTACAGAGAAAAAAAATTTACCGTATAAATTAGATTACATAATTATAATAAGTATTATAATTTATGAGACAAAATAAAAAAAATAGCCATATTACCTCTATTCACCCACAAAAAATGTGGTAGTTCCCTAAATACATCCTAAAATAATCCTTATTTAATGTCCCAAGTGCATCTGAAATAAGGTATCATCCGAATGCCTTCAATAAAATAAGTATTTTAAAATCGTATATTTTACGTAGCCCGAACGCGTCCAGTTAATTTAAGTTACCATAAGTGCACTATGAGAAAATAAACTGCGGACTTCACCCCAGATATATTTGGTTATTATTAATTATTTTATTAATTTGGCATAGCTACACCTATCTTTTACACATTTTAAGTTTAGGTAAATGTACTAATTTTTAGTATATAACTGAATCATATATTTTTTGAAATTTTTTGAAATTTAAAACACGTGTAAGCGTTTAACTACTTGTCTATATTATCGCACTACTTCACACATCAGTTCATTACTCACACTTACAAAAAAGTTACAAGTATATATTATAGTGATCGTAAATAAGTTTTAGTCGTTCTCAGATATTATCAAAGATAAAAATGAATTGTGGTATCCCCCACCACTGCCAATTCCTAGTCATTGACCATTGCTGTAAAAAATACGTATATAATTATACATTTATACTATAGTATATTATTTTATAATATTATAATATTCAATTGTTGGTTCTGTCTCTTAAAGTTTGGACTGCAGATCGAATACGTACTTAGACTATTATAAATTGTTATAATATATAATTTGTGGATAAAACTACGGACGCATTTGGGCTATGAAAAAAGTAAAATTAAAAATGAGATAGGTACACTCACTCGGGACATTCCCGAATATAAACCTTGTTAGTTACTCTACTTCATACATATAAATATTTAAAGTATCTAAATATCTTTTAGTTTTCAAAGAACTTTTCCAAACAACGAGTATTGTTATTTATATAGTATATTATAGTTTAATATAATACGTATTTCTACTATAAGGGAAATGCAAAAACTTAAAACATCCAATACAACATTCAAACTTTCCAAAATATTTCGCTATGGAAATTAATTAATGCCCCTCGCCTAAACATTTCTACAATTCATTTCAATCTCAAATTGAAAACAGTCCATGAAGAAGCTAAACTATTTATTTACAAACGCTTCTATACTAGTCGTCTAATCTCACACTCTAATCCACTTGTAATAAACAACCTATAGGTGTCTCCATAATTCCTGATAATCCACCAAACGTCTTAAACGTTAATTTTGTTGTGATCTGCTATAGATGAATATTAATTACCAATTACAAATTATGTACAATATACATACTCAAATTAAAATACATTTTTAAAAAAATCATCTCTCCTCAAAGTTTGACTGACGTATATATTTATTTTTTTAATATATAAGTATAAGCATTAAGCACTGCATATATCAAACATTTTTAATCATACCATTCTTAGTATTCCATAGAGACAGATTACATATATTTCTTGTATAAATAAACAAAATAAATATTTATATTCTATATGTTATACGCAAATTTATATACATTAATTATATACAATCACATGAAAAATATTAATTCATTTCCCATAACTTTGTTACATGGAATATCATTTATACTATGGTTATAATAGCAACATACGAGTACATATAATAGTGACGATAATTAAGTGTATTATGTTGAAATTGGGGAATTTATCAATTCCGCCAATTGGCGATTACTACTCATAATTATATCTATCTATCGACTCCCGCTGAGCTTAAAATTTATAAAATTAATAGAAAGAAGCTTTATAAACCTTATACTGTAACTGTTTTAATATTTAAATAAATAAAGATTTATGAAATTGAACACTTGTTGTAACTTGTTGCACTTAAAATTATCGAAATATGCAGTCAAAATCATCAAAATATGCAACTCATTTTTATTTTGTTTTTGAAACATATAAAGCATATTATAATTATAAAAATAAAAATTTAAAAATTAGATAGGTACAAAATCGTGACTAACGAACGAACGCATACTGTTTTTTATTTCGTCGTACGGTTTATAATGTAGATGTCATTATATTAGGTTTTACTACAACAATATACAATTGTCAATATTGTCAATAAAAATGTTGATTTTTAAGCGACAAAGAAAGTATCGTAAATAGACATACTAGTCAAATACGACAGACTACGACCTTAATTTATTTAAAAAAATATTTTTGAATGTTTTCCAAAAAGGATTTTTCCAGACAATTGTACGTACATACAAATTTAAAAAATGCAAAATATGTACAAATATGCTAAAAATTACTCAAATATGCACTTTTCCAAAAATATGACGAAATATGCAAAAATATGCAAATTTAAATTTAATATTTAGTTTCTCCATTTCCATTTCATGCAAATGCAAGAAATCCCGAACCCTCTTATAACTTTTGATAATATTGGGTCACATATTTTAAGTAAGTAAATTTAGAAACATTTATTTACAAATATTATACTAAATACTAATACCTACATAATTTATTAAGTTATGTTATTAATAAATACTTACTATTTAGTATGAACAGCAAATAGCCGGCTAAGTCGAAACAAAATAGGTGGTCAAATAAATGCAACATATATGCGGTATCTAACTAAAAATATTTAGGTAAGTTTCTTATTTTCGCTTTACATTGAATTCATAATGATACCTTTCGGTTATCATCAAAAAACAAAAAAAAAGCATAAAAAACTTGATACAATAAATTTATACTATAATATTATATCACGTTCCACCTCCGTAACTCGTTGAATACTTGAATATCGTCGTTTATTACCGTGTTTTATTATTAACTCAATGACACGAATATTATGCGTGTTCTTATATCATTCATGTATAAATAATTTGTTTTATTGTTATTGTTATACACGCGTTATAATTGCACTTGTAAACCATGGCTCGTGACGCTCGTGCAGTCGTGTGGTGATGTTCTGAAATCACCAAAATTCAAACGGAAAATATTTACATTCTACATTTATTGGAAATCGTTCATTGCGTCCTAATTATATATGCCAGGAAACCACCTAACTTATTATTATTATGCTGTCGGATGTGTATATGCCCGCGAATACATTGATGTAGATATCGTGAATATAATATACCTAATATCACACGACCAATGACCATGGCTGTCGAATTAACAAAAACCGCAATTATATAATTTATCGGAGTTGTACATTTGTAATGATTAGTATTATATGCCTTGATCCATACGCCAGTCGAGGGGGGAAAGCGGTAGAATGAAAACGGCGTGGCGGTGGTGTGGATTTTCGAGGTATGAATTCATGTTGATGTTAACTTCCTGCAAGTTGCAGCCCCTAAAGTGTATAATATGCGTTATTTCATTGTCGATTACCATATTATGCCATATAATATATGTAGCTAATGTTTTCGTCTAATAAAATCAGAATTACATTTTTTATTACATCGATAAAAAAAAAAAATGCGCAAACTATACGCGTGTACCTTATTGGCTATTGTTAAAAATTACTTTGGACAACATTGTATAAAAGTGAAAAATTCCATTTAAAAAATAAATATTGTGTTCAGACTTTGAAAGTTCTAATTGTCTGAACGCCGCTTATCGCATATTATATACGAATTTGTATTACCGTTTAATCAAATTACCTCTTCTAACTGCAAAGATTTACAATTTTTGTTTTAAAGGATGATAATTAAAAATATTTCTTTATTGCTCTTTACTATGATTGACCTTAAACTACCATAAGAAAAACTTTAGTTCCATATTTCAATAAAACACTACTCTTATACCAGTATAGCGTAGCCAGAATTTTAAAATGGGGAGGGCACACCCAAAGTACTAAAAAAACATAATCAACAATTATTTACAATAACAGTTCATTTTTATATTAAGTTGATACAGGCGATGGGGGGGGGGCAATGGCCACTGCCTCATGGGTACTAATCTATTTTTACATTATTGTTATTTAACCATATTTTAATTTTTTTATTACATAATATTTTTTTTTCGTTAAAACACGCAAGTTATTAGAGCCTACATTTAGAATTATTATTTTAACCATTTTTAAATTGTAATATTTTACATAGGTATTCCTAACTTTAAGTTAGAATAGGTTAATTTACTTTAATATACTAAAACTAACAACATGAAATTTATTCTGATCAATGAAAAATTGATAGGTACGTTACAAGTTTTGCAACGTATGTGTTAGACAAAAACTGGCAAAAGTTAACTCCTCTTTAGTAAATTTTCTTAACATTTCCATTCAACCATAGTTTCAGGCCTTAAATATTTGCCTACCTGTGTCATCGATCCTTATATCAACCTGTTGCGGCTACGGTCGTGACTTATGTTACATGGTTTTGGTAGCATTGATTATAGAATAGACTATTTCTTAATTAAAAGATGATAATATTTTGGAGGGCAAGGCGATGAGTTCTTTTTTTTAATTGAAATTTTGTAAAGGTTATTTAAAAATGTTGAAATTTACGTTATTTATAAACGATATAATGAACGTTATATTGGGAATAATGAAAAAAACTTATTGTCTTACCCTCAAAAATATTGTCATCTTTTAATTTTATAATATAGGTATATTATTTACTCTAGAACGACTAGAACCAAAATTTAGCGAGTTCTACTCAGACTGCGTAAACGCGTTTTGTCCATGTCGTACGTGTGTAAGAGTGTAAGACGGAGACAATACATTCGGGTGTGACATCCTCTTAACAGGGCGCAGAACTACAGAAGATAATAATTCTAATATAACCATTAATCATGGACTAGTAGTGCGCAATGTGGGAGTCAACAATAAATTAATAAATTACCTAAAATTAACGATTTAATTTACATTAATAACATTTTTGTGTACTTATAAAGACCATTAAGCAAATATACTCGTATATTATACACTTACCTACATAATGTAGGTATGAAGGGGGTCGTATCATCAAAATAAATAATTTTGAGGGTCGTGGATCAAAAAAGGTAGCGCACCACTGCCATAGACCAAAGTATTATTAGTAAGTGGAGTGTGTCGTGTGTGGTAAATATGGTTTAAATCGCAACATAAACTTTTGACACTTAGTCGCCACGAGCCATAATTGTTATCATAAATTCAAAACATATACTGATATACTTCAATAAGCTACGGATGGGTCATAATTTTCAACAGAATCAAGTGTTTAAGTTAGAGCTTAATCACAGCCCCTCGTATACCCTTTCCAACCTGAGTAGTGAAGAGTAGTGAATCCTGTTATTTCTGTCACTATTATTGTTCTACACATTTTCTCGTTTTCAAATGGCTCTATTAAAAAAGAAGACAAAAAAAAAAATCACTTTTGTGCATATTTTTCCCATGTTGAAGATCAATTCTCTAATGTCATCCTAATTAAATCTGTTATAAATTGCTTATTAATCACTAATCAGCTAAGTTTTAAAATTAAATAATCATATAATATATAATATTTTGGTTTTTATAAGTACACTTACTTCACATAGGTAACGGTTTTTTGTCATTATTCATGAGATATTTATTAATATTTCATTAAAATAACTACATTTCAACCTATATTAAATTAATTATTAAAACATAAATATTTAAAACATACAAATAACAACGGCTCTGGGGTTACTATCATCCTGGCTATCTAACGTGAATATCACTGCTTGGCCTTCCGCCGGCTACATTCAAGTGTTAGCAATCGGAATGTCAACGATTTCAATTTTCAACGAACTTACCGGAAACAGCAATCTTTTGGAAGGACCGCAAGTACTAGCCCGACTATTGACTAACTAGCACAATTAATATTTAATTTATCATTTATCGGTAACATTCGTAATGAACTAATGAGTAACTGACGCAGTGAGCGCTTTACGTACTATATTCAATGTTGTCTAAAATGTAATAAATAACAATAAGGTAGTTAGGTGGATAGGTGCGTCATAAGCATTACGTAACCGCAGTTGAATGAAATAATCACGAGACGACTAACAAATAACAAAAATATAAAAATAGCGCGGCCTATGTTATTTTTAAAAACGACGGTGCGGATATTTTTGGCTTGTCGCCGTGAGCCGCACTGGAATTCGCCACGCGCTATGCGAAGGCGATATTAACATTTAACAGTATCATCACTCATCAGTATTGACATTATAAAATTATAATATTATAATAATTATCTACTAATATGGGTAGGGTCGACCACCGCACTACGAAAACAAGTAAAACGATATCGTAAGCCTGCAAATGACACGTTTTTCTTATAAATTGCGTATTTAATATTTGTCCACGCTGGTCCGCCAGTTACCGCCACCACAGCAGCTGTTCCCCGCTCCGCTCGGGCCGCTCACTCTGCTCGACGATTTACACTTCACTCTGCCGCGCCACTCCAGACTTCGCTGGGCAGTCGCCAATCGGCAATCGCCAGTCGTGTCGTATCAGTAGCTTTGCACGGTCTTTCGTGAGTTGTTGTTTGCTCGAGCCCGGATCCATCACTTCTTTCCATCGGCCTTGGCGAACGGCCGATATTAATGTTATTTTTATTATCATTATCAAATGCCGACCACCGCAACAGCCTTTATCAACGAAGAAAAAATACCGAGAAAAATAAGAAAACTCAGAATCGTTCGCGTTATTCTGCATTCGTAATCATCGCCACCACTCGTCGATCGTGGGTACTTTAATCGTTCTGTTATCTTCTGCTGCGTGCGATGGACTAAACAGAAAGCTGTGCACGCACAGCCCGCCACTACCGATCTTTCGCCAGACGCGCGTTACGCTTATGTCCGACACGCCGCGCCGTGCGAGTGCAGTGCGTAAATTACTGTTGTTTAATAATATTATTTATCATAATATTCCATCGACGGATATTAAATCATAATATATTGTTATTAACTAACCGCACACTGCTGTTTGTTGTTTATGGTTTTGTGGTGTTAGTAGGTATCGTGTTCGAAGATCACAACATCTTGGCAAACTTAAAAGCACCTATGTTAATGACAGTTTGCAAAACCTGAGTATCTACAGCTCGATAATAATTGTAGTAAGTCTTACCTGTACAAGTCGTTTGGATTCGTGTATTACACGAAATAATATTATAATAATATGAAAGCGGCTAGTCCGTTCTCTGTGAACAAAATGGAAAACCAATATGTCGACAACGACGAAGACAACTACTCAGATGCCAGCTCATCGCTGGCTCCCAATGGTTCAGTAGTATCAACAGTGCCTGACAGACATGGTTTCCTAGGTGGTGCCCAATACCTCAACGAATCGTAAGTGCTTGATCACCTATCAGTATAGTGAGACCATTTTACATTTTGATATTAATTTTAAATTGTGTACAATGTACATGACCTATGGCTTTTGTGGTTTATAATAACTAATGACATAATCTATTATAATTATTATAAAGAATTTTGGAATAATTGCATGTTTTATACATAGTTTTCTTATAATAATCATCATTTCAATATTTTTTTATTAACAAGTCAATTAAGTATAATTATTTTCTTTTTCTGTAAATGGATAACAATAATTTAAATACATAACATAAGATGTGATAACAAAAGATAATTATTGTTTATAAATCTAAAAATATTATTTTAATACTACTCATAATTTCTTTTAAATTGAATGAAATTTATTGCATTAAGTCACATTATGTTATAGACCACCTTTAAAATAATACCTATCTAATAAATAAAAATATAATTATCATAATCATTATTATTTAAATGAAACAAATTACAGTAAGAGCTAAGTGTGATGTGTTATAGATTGTTTTGTATTGTATTGACCACACCTTGATTATTATTGTGAAATCAATGTTGACACTCATAGACATCTAAATAGAATTCTTAAACTTTCTTTATCATTGTGAAAGTTTCATAAAAATAACTAATCAAACACAATAATATAAAATATGATAATAAATATAATCATGTAAAATTTATTATGTCTGACTTATGAGATTATAAAAAAAAAAAAATGTGCTATATTTTAAAAATTCCGTAACATATAATTTTGACAATCCCAATTTGAAAGATTTTAATTTACAGTCAAATCAGGTTTGTATATATTATACAACTATATACTTGCAATATTGTATATTGACAATAGTTTAAAAAATATTGAACACAGGAAGTTAAATCCTCTTTTGGTCATCCTAGCTATTTGTTATGCTACAGTGTGTGCATTGCGTACTTCCTGTTTGATTCAATATAATTATGCATTTATGGGTATTGCATGAAAACAACATTATAGTTCACTAGTTACACTTATGTTTAAACTTTAAAGGAAGTATATTTGGCTTGCTCTTAACTCCTCCCTGTTCCATGTGTGAGAACATTTTCTATACTTTCTACATAAATCTTGAATACATACCTACATTTTATCTCATTGCTGTGTGAAATTTTTATAACAAAATGTTTGATTGTAGGAAACACATGATATCAGCTAACAAAACAATAGAACGTGAACGAAAATGGCTTAATATGACTGCCAATTGGGATAAACAAATGATTAGGAATTTTAAAAAAGTAATAACATTTAAAATAATAATGGTACTTGTACATATTTTAAACATTTTATCTTAACAAAGTTTTTTTTTTAGGTACAAAACAGATGTAGAAAAGGAATACCTCAATCGATCAGGCCCAGAGCTTGGTTGTATTTAACTAAAGCAAATAAATTGTTGGACCAAAAGAAAAATTTCTATTTTAAGCTATGTGACCAGCCAGGAGATCGTAAATGGATTGAAGACATAAAAAAAGATCTACATCGACAGTTCCCATATCATGAGATGTTTGTTGACAACGATGGAACAGGGTAAATTCTAATAAACATTTATAAAATTTTAATAACATTTAATATTAGTTAAGTGTTTTTATTCAACAGCCAAAAAGAATTATTCAATGTTCTCAAAGCGTATACAATATTAAACCCTGTAATTGGATATTGTCAAGCACAAGCTCCAATTGCTGCATTTCTTCTCATGCACATGCCAGCTGAGCAAGCATTTTGGTGTTTTGTAGCAATTTGTGACGATTACCTTAGTGATTACTATAGTCCAGGAATGGTAACTGAACGTTTTTAACTATAGCTATGTTTCAAAAGAGCATTGTTTAATTTAATGTATTTATTTTATTTTTAGGAAACATTGATTAGAGATGGTAACATACTTTTTGCATTGTTAAAAGAACGTGAGCCAAAAATTTACAAACTTTTGGTGAGTGTATCATTTTACATCTTAATAATGTATGATTTGTGTTTATTATAATATAATATATTTTATTTTTTAGAAAAAGCAATGCATTGATCCAATTATGTATATGACTGAATGGTTTTTATGTGCTTTCACAAGAACATTGCCATGGCCCACTTTGTTGAGGTTTTGGGATATATTTTTATTTGATGGTAAATAATTTTAAAATCTTCTTATAAATTGAATTTTATTTTCTTTATTAATTGTAGGCATTAAAGCATTTTTCAAAATGGGTTTAATAATGATTAAAATATCATTACCAGAAAAATCATATTCAGATCTCAAAAAACGTTTTCCTACCATGTGTGAAACTTTAGAAGCCTTGCGAAATCCACCATTACATATGCTTGAGGAAGAGAGAATTATTAAAAAGGTATCTTTACCCTTATATTTGATTATGTCTTATTGATATTTTTTTAGTTAAAAATATTTCTATAATTTCCCCGTTTTCTGTTCTAATAGCTCATATTGTTAGAAATACCCGAAGATAAGTTCAAATATTACCACATACAACAGTCCTCGTTAAGACGAAAAACAAAAGAAACAAAAAAAGTTCGAGAAACTGATGTGTTCTGAACATTTGCAATGACTATTTTACAAAAAGTTACCTTAAGGAAAACAGGTTAATAATAAGAGTATAATTCTAATCTAATATATAAAATATATATTAAACTGGTCCTTTAATATTATATATTGACATAAAAGAATTTGTATTATTATTGTTAGTCTTCCATATTTGTAATATTATATTTAATATTATTTTATTGTTATATATTTTAAACTTTATTTAGAAGACTCAAGTAAAATTGTTGACTAATAAATTTTAATTCATTTGGTGCTCTAAGTGTAAATAAAATAATTATTACTTTCTAGTTTGTATTTTTATAAAAACAACCTTCTAGTAGATATTTAAAAATGAACATTTCTCTTGAACAACTTGAAATTTATTTATCATTAATGCATTAATGTTTTTTCAGCATAATATTAAAATTTGTATAACAGTCCACTAAAACGTACAGGTAATTCTGTTTATTTCAGAATTAGTTTTACTAAAGAACTTGTTTATCATTAAATCTATTAATATTTTGTTCAGAATTTTTTGTATCTTGTTCTGCATTAATAAGCTAACAAAATTGTCAATGTCCTCTGTGTACAAAAACATTTACAATACTATTATTCTAATTAAAGAATTTGTTTCTAAAAGAAAAAATGATAAAATTCCATTAGAAATAATGTTTTTGTGCATAGAGGAAATCTCACCAAAAAATTTAAGTGTCTTAATTAAAAAAAAAAATGTATAACTAAAATCTAACGGGACACAGCTAACTTAGTGCTTACAAATTTTATGAATGAATCTTGATTTAAAAGAACATGACAACATTTGTTCAATCGGATAAATGTTATCTGGTCTATACAATATTTAAGGATTGTAAAAAAAATATCTACGTGTTTTCTTGTACCATTGTTTGTTAATTACGTGTTTCAATAATGTTTACATAATTAGAGAAGCATTGATAAGATATTTCTTAAGAACATATAGTTACTCAATCATAGTTATTCACATGAGTCATAAATCATAATGTACCTGTTAGCGCACAATTTTTTTGACTGACAACATTTCAAAATAATAATATAAAAAAAAATTCTTTTCAAATTTCAAAACCCTTATCAAAATTGTAATGAATGAAATTGCAGAAACTTGTTTCATGTTATAATGGATATTACTAGAATTAAACTTACAAAAACCTATTCATTTAAGTTTTTTTTAATACAATTACTTTGCAATTTTTATGAATCTTGTCAAAATTCTAAATTTAAATGCTTATAAAAAAAAAAAAGATAGATATATTTTAATTGAAAAGTTAACCAATTAAGTATTTCTACCCAGTGAATAATTGATTATTTCTCATTCAGTGATACTTAAAAATGATGGAAATATTTTGAAAATTTGATCATAAGTATAAAATTATAATTTAAACTTTTAATGAATATTTCAAGTATCCACAGTTATTCGTTTTCGAGTAACACTAAAAACCATAGTTGAATTTAGTGAAAATTCCCGTTTTCCCTTACAAATGAAATCGTAACTTTGAAATAATAAATTTTATAAATCATATTATAGCGCTGCCTATAGATTCTAGGCCCTAGAGTTTATGATATCGAGTATTTAATAATTTGAACAGGATATCTACGTCTGGATATAATTTTGATGAGGGACATACTATAGGCAACTTATCATACGATTTGGCAATGTTCAATACATAAACGTCTATATTATTGTTCTACGTGAGGATTTCCTTATTAATGGCTGGCCCCGCCCCGCCCCTTCAATTTCTTTATTATCGTTATTATTAAAAAAATAGGAAAATATTCAATCAGTGTCCCGTGTTCATCATTGATATTGAACTAAAGATATTTCATATAATATATTATAATAACATAATGTATTAAACTTATGCGTTAGTGCATGTTGCACGTGTCACTGAGTGTCAGTGTCATAAAAATCTCAAATCTGTAACTGACTACTATCTAGCCTATTGAAGTCCTGTCTCCTTTGTGGTTTGTGCCGTTTGTGGATTCGTGTTAATAATCACTTCTGTTTTTATGAGACATTAGACTACATAATGTCCCTATTTAGGTAAGTACAAATATGGTTTATTTGCTCTGTTGCTCAAAAGTCAAAAACCAGTTTATTAATTTATATATGTATATTAATTTATAATTCCTCAGTGTATTACCAGCACCCACACAATTCCTCCAAGATTTAGAAGAAGATGACGAAGCTAACGAAACACTTGCTGAGAAAACCAATACTTTTGAAGTGTACGCTGTAAAAATTCCACCATATGGAAACAGAAATGGATGGGTACCAAGGACTGTTGAAGTAAATCTTAAAATATTGTAATGTAGTTTTGTGTTGTACTAATGTGTTATATTATCATTGGTTACAATTTTATAAATAATATTAATATGTTTAATTAATGCTCAAGTAACTAAGTACGAATAGTTGTTAAAATCTTATTTATATAGCAAATTTTGTACTTCAAAATAATATTTTTCATTTATACAAACTAAATAAAATATACGTGTTGTATAAAACATGTTATTCCCTAAAATACATTAGATAATCTATATAAATGTATAATTTTAATTTTGTACACAAGGGTTGATATTTGTTTACTAGTCTTGGTCAATCCTTTATCAAATCCATCAATATAGAACATAGACATAATATATTATATTATATTAATGGTATAGAACAAAATTACATTACCAAATTGCAGTTACATGGCATCGTGGTTGTCATTGTATAGTACTTTTGAAAATAATAGTTTTAATACGTTCAATTATTGTAAACTTTATTTGGTTAAATTTATATATTAAATTATTAACCAGTAAAAATAAATACAGATTTAATTTTTTTTTAAATCTTGTTTTCAAAGATCATCAACTACTAATTGTTAAGAGAACTTTGTACCCATATGTGTTGTTTCCATCTTATTAATGTGTACCGTACCAAAATATATGTTCAGTAGTTCAAATGTTGTGCGTTTGTATAATATTAATTTTTAAAAATACTCATAATTCACTTACAAATTATAGTATCATAATAAACTAATGAGAGAACACAACTAATATTCTTGGCTTTAAGTTGATTATAGATTAATTCAATCTAATATTTAAACTAAAAACATAAATTGAAAATACGTACATTTTATTAAGACGGAAATAACATACGAGGGTTTGATGTCGTCCTCTTAAGCAATTTTCTTTTGATTAAGATACTTTTTTTTAGAATTCAATTAATGTATACAGTACATTTTTATTAAAATAACAATTTTTTTTATCTAGGATTTTGGTGATGGTGGTGCTTTTCCAGAAATCCAAGTTGCGCAATATCCATTGAATATGGGAAAAGAAAATAAAGAATCTGTTTCAAATGCTCTTGCATTACAGTTAACTTCTGATGGTAAAGTTAAATATGATATGATTGCTCGTCAAGGTCAAAGAAAAGATAAAGTGATTTATTCAAAACTATCTGATATGCTTCCATCTGAGGTGATAAATGAAGATGATCCTTCTTTGCAAAAGCCTGATTCAGAAGAAGTTGCAGACATCACTGAAAAAACAAGAGCAGCTCTGGAAAAGTTGACTAATTCTAAAGTTTCGGCTGCATTACCAGTACGGGCGGCAGATAAACCTGTAAGTTAAAATGTTCTTCATTTTTATGAATTTACTATCTTATTTTACAGATATTTTTATTTACACAATATTTATGATTAGGCTCCTGTACAATGGTTTCGTTATACCCCTACCGAACAAGGAAAAGAATACAATTCCGGATCAAAACAACGTGTAGTAAGATTAGTAGAGGCTCAGAAAGATCCAATGGAACCACCAAAATTCAAAATAAATAAAAAAATACCTAGAGGTCCTCCATCACCTCCTGCACCTTTAATGCATTCCCCCACTAGAAAGACATCTGTTAAGGAACAGAAAGAATGGAAAATTCCTCCATGTATCTCCAATTGGAAAAATGCTAAAGGTTATACAATTCCATTAGATAAAAGATTAGCTGCTGATGGTCGAGGTTTACAACAAAATCATATAAATGAAAAATTTGCTAAGCTGGCAGAGGCTTTATACATAGCAGATCGTAAAGCCAGAGAAGCTGTTGAAATGAGAGCTCAGTTAGAAAAGAAAATGGCACAAAAAGAAAAGGAAAAGAAAGAAGAACATCTTAGAGCAATGGCTCAAAAAGCCAGAGAAGAAAGAGCAGGTATTCGGCTTCCTGGATCTGCTAAAAATGATGAATCTCGTGAGCGTGATCAATTACGTTTAGAACGTCAAAAAGACAGAGCTCGTGATCGAAACCTTGCTAGAAATGCTGACAGCCGTAAAAACAAAGTATTGCGAGATCGAGATATTAGCGAACAAATTGCTCTTGGACTTCCAGCAATTACTAGAAAAACAGGAGATACTCAGTACGATCAACGTTTGCTTAATACAACAGCAGGTATGGATACCGGTTTTGGTGATGATGAAGAATATAATGTGTATGATAAACCTTGGCGTGGAAATAGCTCTTTGGCTCAACATATTTATCGCCCATCTGCTAATATTGATAAAGAAGTGTATGGTGATGATTTAGACAAAATTGCTAAGACAAATAGGTGAGTGTGGTATTATATGGTTAAAATACTTAATTAATAATTTATATTTAATAATATTAAATATTCAATGAAGCTTTAATTTAAGAGATTCCAAAAATGAATAATTCAAAGCTGCTAATGCAATTTTGTGTATTTCATGAATTATGAATTTTTATAAAACAATAATATTGTTTATTAATATTAGAAAAATTTTAATTTTAACTGTGTTAGAAGCTTTTCTTAGTTTTATAAGGAATATTCAAAGGGTTAGTTTCCCTATGCTAAGAAAAAAAAATTGCATTAAAATGTTGTAATTTTCCCACAGTAAGATTTAACTATTTTTTATATTATAACCACTGTTTGTCCCCATACATTTTTGTGATAAGTTTCTTCAAACTCTATAAAAAGTGACATTTCTGCAGAATCAGTTAGTTATATTGTTTGGAGGCCCATATAAAAGGGAAGTTTTAGGGGTTGAACCCCCCCTCCCTGAAAATTGATCCTGGATATGTGCTTGATTGTTTGACTTCTGAACTATTTTCTTCACAGAAGTTTTTAATGTTGGAAAATTAAAAATTCTTAACAAGTTAGTTTGTTTTTGTCATTAAAATCTTTTCTCGGTGGCAATTATTCAGAAGAAAAATCGAGTCTATTTTATTAAGAGGGTTTGAAGAAACATAGACCATGTTACTAAAAATGTATAGATGAACAGCTATTTTATAAAAAAGAATATTCTACATCCTGCTTTAAGTTATAACAATTTTATTTTATTTTTTTCCTGGTATAGGAAAATTGATTTGATTCTCAAACAAACGTTTTATTTAAAATCCTGACATTTTTAATCAGCTAAATCTAAAGACATAATTTAACTTTTATTGTCTTGTCTTCCATAAAATTATAATTTTTGCTTTTATTTAGGTTTGTGCCAAATAAAGAATTTAGTGGAACAGATCGTGATCCTAAAGCTAGTGGTCGATCTGGTCCAGTTCAATTTGAAAAACATCAACAAGAAGAGGATCCATTTGGTTTGGATCAGTTCTTAACTCAAGCCAAGCATGCATCTAAAAGGTCTCAACCACAACAACAAGATCGTGATAAACGTCGTAGAAAAGATTAATTTCTTTTTTTCCTATTTGATTGAAATTGTTTTTTCGTTTATTATTTTAGGAATATTCTTATCTTTAAAACTAGATTTTAGACAAAGATTCAAGAAAATAACATGGAATTATTTTTTTTAAATTAATTATTCAATTAATTAAAAATATATTATCTCTATATCAATTGTTTAGTATACAAATTTATATTTCCATTTTCCATAGATAATAAGAATGGTAGAATTTCAAAGTGTACAATTTTCCATTTTCAGCGCTGAATTTGAATAACTCACTATTGTCAAGCAAAATAATCAAATTTCAATATATTTTTAAGTTTGAAAATTACATTTAGTTTAAAGAATTTAATCTCCTGTGATTAAGTTTAATTTAATTTAATTTAGTGAATATGGAGATCGTATATTTAGAAATAAAACCCCTAGTGTGTACCATTAAATTTTTGGTCACATCATGTTCTACATAAATAATATTACTTAATACAGCTAAAACTACTTTGTTCCAGTTTACACATCCCCTTGTACAATTTTTGTCAACAAATAATTAAACCATTACAGCGAAGCTAGGAAAGTAGGAACTAATGAAAACTGAAAATTTATTAACCACACGCCCACACAATACTATGGTTATAATAGCCAATAGGCAAATTTTATATCACCAGAGGCTTAACATCCAATATGTGAAAACTAGTTTTTTGATTGAGGATTTAAACTGTGAATACAATATAACATTTTTTAGGTAAGAAAAAATCAAAACTTTAATATCTCATTACTTAATTCTATTTTCAAGACATTTATATTCAATTGTACACTTTTAAGGTATTATATTATATTGACAGGTATTGATAGTTCTACATAACTATGACCATAAATGTTTATGTTGTCCTGTTCAAACATATTTTTCGGCAATGTCTTTCCATTGTTTCTGCAAAGATATAACGAAAATATACACATTAAAAAAATACATTTTTAAATTCAATATAATTTTATATTTAAACATAATATTTTGTAGTTTTAAATTGGTTTTTATATATTAAATACTAATTGTAAAAAGTTCATAAGATAAAACTCAATTATCACTTATATTTTATCATTTTATTTACTATAGGGATGAGTTTAACTTCATTTTTAACAAATTCACTAACTTCCTTATGAATAATTCTTATTGTCATGATATTTATTTTTATAATTTTGAATACATATAGACATCAATCAAGTATTTAATATTATATGTATATATATTTCTAACAAAATACTATTTTGATATAAACAAATAAGATATCAATACTGAGACTAAGTTTTGAATTTATTATAAAATATTTATTTATAATTTTTACTTACACCGCGGTTCATTTTATCGAATAAGTTTTCAATACCGATATCCAGTGTTCTTTCAAAGAACAGGGATCCAACTGCTATTACGACAAAGAAGCGAGATGGCCTCCTCAAAATTGTTTGGTAGAATACTTTTGTGATTGACATGGTAATAGTCTGAAAAATAATCCAATATTATAAAAAATAAAAATATTTCTAACGTCGGATAAATTGTATATCTTAATACAATGAAGGTAAATGTTCCTAAACATTGAATTCATAGTTTTAATTAAATATAACACTGGATTTACCTACTTTGGTGGAAAATCAATTAAAAATGTTAAAAAGACGGACATCATGTTAGAAAGTAAATTTTAATTTTAACATATTAACAACGCTATTGTACTAAGAATTTCTCTAATTTGTGGAACATGTAACATGAAATAATGGAAAAAGAGTTCAGTATCATGCTACAACAACCTCATAACCATCAAGAGTAGTTAAATACATACAATTTATAGAAAAAAATCGCTCCAAATTGTACTGTTAAGTATAATGTATGATATTTTAAGCGAAGAAACGCAAGTGTCGTAAACCTCAAAGTTCCCCAACCGATGTTTAATATACCCAACGACCGGATCGTAGAGGTCGAAACGAAACAATGATTATCAAAGATACTTTGGTCTTAAGTCGTCGTTTCAGAATCATCTCGATACCATTTACGATACCGTAAATGTGTCGCTGGCCTTAGAGCAAAGATGCCGAAAACGATTAGTCAAATTTCGGACGTCTGTTCCAAAAACAATACTGACCGTAGCTACGGTGCTTACCTGTTTTTACGTGATTAAACGTTCCTGAAAAAAGGGATATCTGCCGTCGATCGGATGAATAAAAACTCGTACTTACAACCTAATCAAATTTTTTACTAAAAAATGTAGATCACGGTTTTGGAGTTTCGGACTTCGGTGTTGGAACAGCAGTAGCTGAAGGACGTCATGATAGTAGTTATCAGCTGCGAGAGAAAAATATGCATGGAACCATAGAATACTTGTCGCTTGTACCACTATAATAACTGCTACATACTACTACTGCTACATAATTATAACCTCCATGATTATGCTGCTGTTGTTTTGTGGTATTAATGTTTTAAGGTTTTTCGACGAAATGCTCTCTCATCAGTTATCATATTAATTTTTTTCGCGGGAGAACCGGCAGATTTATTAATATATTTTTTGTTTTGATTAATTTTGTGTATATTTTACCAGTATCCTGTTCTTTTCTATATTGACGGCTGACAGTAAACCAATTACCAAACGACAAAGCGAACTAAGCAATTTACAATTTATAAATTAACCAATAAATATTAACCGTCGTCCCATTGTTTAATCACGGTTTTGAACCGTTGAATCTGCTGAGTCGATTTCCTGTTGGCAGTTTATCCTTTTTCAATCTCTCAGCTATAGCGAAAGTGTATTTGGTTATTAATCCGTATGTTCACAGTGAATTTATTGAAGTATAATTCATAAGATCAAGTAAGCAAAACACGTTAATTTTATTAATTTACTTAAAATCTGAATTCGTGATGACAAGTAACACGTTTTACAAAATCACACGAATCCTTACTTGATAAATTATATTGCATAAATAATTTTTTTGTTATTAAATGTAAAGTATTGAATAGGTTTTGTGTTTGTGCAAGGTATTTAAATAGTTTTCGATTTCGACTATTAAATAGATGTTTCCCTACACAATTGTAACAATATATTCATTCACAGTAAATTATGCTCATTTACCTATGGTTGTGTAAAGATCGACCATGACATTATTGATCATCACAAATTCACAGACGTTCATGCAATAATTTAGTGCAACTACACTCCATAGTTGAGGGTTGGCCGTTACCATAGTCTTACAAAGTACTGACATTAATCAGTAATTTTTATGTAATTGAATATGTTTAAAAAAACTAGAGAGGTCTCACAACCCACCCACTGAAATGTGATCTATGTAATTCAATACAATTAATTGCATAATTTGTATTTGAATTTTAAGTATAGATACTATGTAACGTCATGTATGTGTACTATGTATACATAGGCGCAATTTCAATATAAAAACTGAGGATGCTTAAGCTCTACATTTTCCGGGCATAACGTTGAATAGCTAATGATTTTAATATTATAAAAAAGTATTTGGGGGCGCTAATACCCTCTAAGTGCCCCCTTATTTGCGCCCATGTATGTATAATCTAGATTTTACAAATTAACTCAAAAGGCCTGCCAAGACTTGAGACTTCAAAATCATTCCAACCCTGTGTTTCATCATTATTGAAGTACAGTACTACAGTTGTCAAAAAGTATTGATAGTGAAGACTTAAAAAACCATAACTTTACAAAAATATTTCAAATGCTTGTAAATATTCTGATGGTTGTCTATTCTATTTCTGTTTACATTTTGATAATATCGTACTAATTTAGTATATATTTTAATAGAATAGTTTTATAGAACTACATCTCTATATGCACTACATAATATTCATACTTAAGTGTTTCTCAACATCTTGTGTAGGTTGCTGGATCTAAATCTCTGGGTAATATATTAATTTAAGTTACCCATTGCTATACATAATTTCTATCTATGAATAAGACTTTAATAATTATCAATAACTCTTACCTATGTAATATTTAATACTTCGAGTCTTGTATCTAAGTATTAAAAAGTATTCAGAAAATAATTCTAAGTAAACTGTTATTTTGTTAGAATTTTGTGAAAAATATTTACAAATTAGGCTGGGAAGTACTTAGCATAAAATATGTACCTAACACTTCTTTGACCAATTTTCAATATATACTTAATGCTCAATTCCGGGATATAATATTTCAAAAGTGTTAGTAAAAGATATTTTTATAAAATCTTCTACCTGTTACCATGGTGTATTGCAGCAATTCCCAAATTTTTACGAACACGGCACCCTTGAAAAATAGTTTGTGTTTCGGTGGAACCCCTTTTTACAAATAATATAAAATAATGTTCTCAATAATCATATACATCTGGCGCAACACACTTTGGGAAACGCTGGTATATTGTACCCAGTGCCGGATTGGTAAGATATTGGCCTACCAAATTTTAGAATAACGTTGGATTACAGTTACAGCTAATGTACGGTTTAAATATTTCAAATCAATTATATTTTTTACCCATGTTTGCACTAATTTATCAAAAAAAAAAAAAAAATACTACCAAACACTCAATACCGGCCCATCGAGTTTTACTCGGTAGCTCGCCAGACCAATCTGGCATTGATTGTACCCCTACTCTAAATCTAATATTTTTTTATATATTTATTTCAGGATGCCAAAAATTAAGAAAAGTGTTAATGATGAAAATAAATGCCCAAGTAAAATTACTGTTAATAAAAAAAATAAATCAGTTTTCAAATTTGATATGAAAAGAATTCTAAAAGAAAGACAAGCTGAAGGTGAATTTTGGAAAAAAAATGCTGATCTTGATAAAGAGATGAAAGTTGTAGACGATTTGTTTCAAAAAGAAGTAAACAATACTATTAAACATAATGATAAATGTCCTATTGTATTACCAACAGTTGGTTATATTATATTTAACCACTCTAAGTATAATATGAACTTCAAAAACAAATCTGATATGATAGAATCATATTCACTACAGCTACTTCTAATGTCGATTGAAAAAAATGAACTTAAAGCTACCATTATTTTTAATAATCTAATGAAATCAAATTGGTCACCAGTATTTAAGGTATGTAAAATAACATTTATTTTGCCTACTATAGGTACATAAAGCTAAATTTAAAAACAATATCTTAATCGTTATTTTTAATTAAAATTATTTTTAGGATGTTCAATATATTTTTTCAAACTGGGGAGCTGATTTGGATTCATTGACTAATAGTTCACTATTAAAGTGTCAAATTAACAGTTGTGAGAAAATTGGAAGGCACAATTTTGAACTAGTAATAAATTTCATATCTTATAATATACTAAAAAATAATAAAAAAATTAGTGATGATGAACTACTAACATTAGCCCAGTATATTGTCAAAATATCTTTTGATCACCATTGTGGACAAATGATAAATGTTATAAAAAGATTATTTAGTGCTTGCATCGAAACTGCATTACAAGAAAATGATGATACTTCCATTATAGCATTTGCTCAAGGATTGTATTCACAGTATAACTATAAACTTTTAAAGATGGTTGTTGATTTGTTCCTACCTTTAGAAGGAAATACTATGAAAAAAATATATACTTATTTAACATTCAAACTATTCAAGTCACTTTTAGAAAAAACCAACAACATCAGATCATTTCCATCTAATATTAATGAATGGTTAGTGTTATTTATGATTATTTTAATTTAAAATATGTTAGAAGGTATAAAATAAATAAATGTATTATACAGTTCAATGTGTTTTTGAAAGAAAAATGTAAAATTTAACTCTTCTATATTACATCTATAGCTCTGTTAAATTGTAGTAGATAATTGAAAAATAATTTGATTACATTTTTCCAGGTTTGTTCAAGATTTGGTAAATAAAGATTTTTTCAATAAAAAACCAAAAAGATTATTATACCGCCTTATTCGGCTGTTAGAACACGTTGTGATTGTTTTTGATTTATATCAAGATGAAAAAAAACTGAGTGATATGTATGATTTTTTAAATTATGTGGTTAAACCAACTGGATTATCAGATTCTCTTAAGCTTGTTAATATATTGGATCAATGGAGGTTGCGATTATTCCGTTTACATGTAAATCGCAAAAATAGTTTACTCTGAGAATCTTGTGTTACTGTTCATACATTATATTATAATTTTTATTTATGTTTATTTCTCTTATGAACTATTTATCAGTGATTAATTTTTTATCGAGGAAGATATCTGTTTTATTTATTTGAGTAATTGAACTTAATTCTAAAGTTAACAGTTATAATGTCAAAGTAAATTCATGACTGCTTGCATATATTATATTATAATACCAACTAAATTATTTATAATTATGTTTAATATTTATGTTAGTAAATTATTTAGAATTGTCATTCTTAGTCAGTATAATATATTAAGATTGAATTATTAACATAATTGTTTGAATTTATTTCCAACTAAAAACAATGTATACAATTAAATTATCTCAAAGGACTGTAGTAGCTATATAACGGCAAACTCTAATGAGCATAATATGAAGGTGTTCTTCATAACAAAACTAGTGTATTGCCACATCATATGCTTTTAATTTCATAAAATCAGTGATGACAAACAAAAATGATTTAGCTTACATAAAAATAATTTTTTTATGTTTGTTTTAATATATAAGGTGTTTCTCTTTCTAACTATCAGTAGTTTTGAAAATATTGGTAAATTCTCTGTATACCTTATTATATTTAAAAAAAATGAAGTGAAGATTGTATATTGCTCATAAATTCTGCAGTAGTTATAAGAATAAAGAACTGTTATGTACGCCATATGAGTGTTCAACTAATGAAGTCTAAACCTAAAGGAGCAATTAGAACTAATCTAACTGTGTTAAAATATAGACACACCATAGTCCATATATTTTCTTACACTTTGAAAATAAATAATAGAAAAATTTAAATAATTTTTGTTTAATTCAATACATTCATTTAAAAAAAAATCATTATAAACTAAGGCAGTGTTGGGCAGTGAAATAATATAAGTATCGTTTTATATAATTTTCTTAGAATTTAACATTTTACCAAATAACAAAAATATAATGGAAATTATTTTTGATAAGTAATATTCCTAAAATATACTTCATTGTTTTAAGTATCAATTGAAAGATGAGTGAGTACTACTAAGTGAGGTACCTTATATTCTGACTTAGTTTTTGTATTAAAGTAACTTAACTTAAACTAGTTGGAAAAATTACTAATCTTCCCAGCATTGGGTAAAAAGTAAATTATGACTGAAACAACAAGAAAAACCTAACTCGGCATCCATCATCTATCCATAGTTTTTGAGCACAAACATTGTTCAAATTAATACATTTAAGGTAATATAAATGAGTATTTAGTTAAAATAGATTGCAAAAGTTAGTTTCTATTTTTAACTAGATTATAGCTATAATTTATGAATAATAACTAAATAAGGAATCAAAAACAAAAAAATTACAATAACTTCGGGAGACAGTTTAATATTTTATTTACTGAACGTGGCATTACAAAATGTACAAAATAAGACTTTTATATAAAACTTTAACAAGGTCTCGCAGCGTTTAACAATTTTTCTCATAGATTTTCAATACATTTTGTTTATGAAAGTCCAAGGTTGGCCGCAACATGTAAACGTATATTACATTTAAAACAAATTCTACTAAATAAATTACTCCCAAAAAAACTAACAAAATATTTTTTTTTCAGATTGCGATCGTGTTGCGGCCAATCTAACAATTTGTTAAAACTAAATAGAAAAGTCGAGCAATTTATATATCATACGGCAAATTAATTTAAAATAAATTTGTAACAAGACTAAAAAAAAAAAGAAGAAAAAATCACAATACATATTAATTTTCAAAACAAATCGCCAGTAATCAGAGATAATATAACAAGATTTTGTTCTCTGCTTACTGGTAATGTTTAATGTAAAAATTATAATTTCAGCTAAATATCACATATCCCAGAAAGACATTTTCTCCTTATAAAAGAAATATCAGCCGAGGAGTATAGTAAAGTTAAAACAATGTATCTGACACAATATTCATAAATATATATATTTAATATATGTATATATAAATATGAATAATGTATATATAACATATATAAGCTGATATTGTTAACAACTGTGCTTGTAACAGCTGAATTTATAATTTCAATCTTAAGTTGCCAACAAGATGTCATGCAAAAATGAATGAAAACTAAAAACATTAATCGAGTCACAATATTATTATATATATTTATATACGAATTAATAAATGTTCTAGAATTTTCTTTTTATACTGGCATAACAAACAAAATGAAGTAATCTCTGAAGGATTCAATGGAAAAAATAATAAAATTAATAATAATCATTTGTAAAGAACGAGAAAATAATAATAATAAATAAATAACAGTTACTGAACAACATTTAGCCAAAGCTAGCTCATAGTTATTATATCATTGTAACCATACATGATGGTAAATTTTGAGCTTGAAGCTTCTTGACAATCAAGATTTTTCGGTTGAACTGACAATTGTTTTGTATGACTTGATAAACGCCGAGAAACTATTAAATAGAAATAGTAGTTTAATAAACAGAATATATATATATATATAATTTGATCACATTGATAAAATACCATGATGAATAATACTTACTTTTTTATTGCTCTTACTAAATGTGGACTAGGATCGAATGAGTTGGCTATATCTCATGACTCCCGAATGGTTGAATATAAGTGGTATTGCCCATGGGGCGCTTGCGTAGATGCTGCTTGGTGATGCTGATGTGGATGGGAAATATATTGTTGGTGCTGCTGTGGTGGAGGTTGTTGCATTGGAGGTGCCGAACCCGGTGTATTAGGTGCCGATGGCTGTTGCGATGCAGTGGGTGTTGGCAAAATAGGGCACATAATTGTAGTACCCGCAGGGAAAGGAGGTGGTTGTGATTGTTGGGGTGGAGGTTGTTGGAAATTTACTGGAGTTTGAGACTGTCCAGGTGTTTGTGGTGGCCCAGGCTGTGGTGCTGGAGACTGAGCAGTCTGCTGTTGATTCATTATATGATGTTGTGATGCTTGGTGATGATGATGGTGATGGTAAGAGGGTGGACCTTGAGGTACACCACTTTCCATTTGACTTAACTGGCCTGCATTAGCTGGATGGTAGGCTATTGAAGTAGGCACTAGAGTAGGCATCATTCCTCCTCCTTGCTGTGGTACCATACGAACCATCTAAAACCAAAGTAAATTAATACTATACTATAATTTATATTTTATTTACTATATTTAATACTATACTATAATTTATCATTAAAATCAAATTTAACACATTGAGTAAATGACTCTTTGTTTGGTTTAACTGGTGACATTAAAAGCACTACACTGAGTTTGTTATAGTCAGTTATAGGTACACTAAAAATATACTATAAAGCTAAGCAACTTCCCAGATTTTTTGATAATTATATTGCTGTTTAATAGCTAAAGTTAGGTCTCTGTGTTTTTCATTAAACATTTTTATAAGATTTGGTTATAATTAATTGTGCTTGTTTATTGCGAGCCATTCCTCAGTAATTTTTAATAGTAATATTAAGTACAGTAGAGCGTCAATTATCTGCACTAATTGGGACCGAAGGGGGTGCGAATAATAGATTTGTGCGGATAATCAAACAATCATTGGAAATTTTAAAATAAAGTTAAAAACTAATTTAATAGATATAATACTAAATATAAAATTCATAGTAACATAAAAAATATAATAAAGATATAAGTAATGTATTTATTTGAAATAATAATCAATTTTTTTTTCACTTCACTACATTTGAGTGAGCCAAAGTAGATAATAAAATAATCTCGCATTTCATAATATGTACACGATAAAAGGAACATAACAAATGATAAAACTAAATTAAATTGAACTAAAAATAAATTTGTACATAAAAATTTTGTAGTGTAGACAAATGACGCTTCACTGAATTATATTTTTTTGAATGAATATATAATACAAGCAGGGAGGGGAGTATATTTCACCATGGCTAAATCACAGCATATTTTTAAGAAAAGAAAGTTATATTATTTAAAAATATTTACCTGTACTTGTTGATAAGCTTGAGGTGTGGGCATTGGTTGAGGACTATATCCTGGTACAGCAAATTGTGCTTGAAGTGGCGCTGGTGCCAAAAGGGGTTGTCCAGTTGCAGCAGCTACTTGGATTTGTGAAGCTATATCACTTCTATGAGACATTCCCACTGTCACTAAATTATTTATAACACCAAATTATAAAAAAAATAATATAATAAAATATTCTTATTATAACTAATAACTAACTCATATTATTTTAAAAATACTATAATAATACTAACTTTTACGGAATCGTCCTGCTTGATTTGGTGGCTGTGGAGGCATTGAATGAGGATGATGATTGAATGCAGAATTTGAAGTAACAAATACAGTAGGTAACATGGTAAACGCTGGATGGGGATGAGGTGGTGCTTGATGTGTAACCATCTGCCCAGTACCAGGTGCATGTTGATGATGGTGATGATGATAAGCAGCTGGAATTGCTATCGCTGGTCCATGTTGTGCTTGAATCATTTGTTGATGTTGATTAGTTGTAGCAACTATATTTGTTGTTGGCGTTTGAGGCGTCATTGGTCTAGATGAATTTGGAGTACTAGGTGAACGCTATAAATAATTTTAAAATTTAATTTCAATACTTTTTATTTATAATATCATTTATGCATAGACACATAGTATAGATGATTTTAATTAAACTTACTGGAATAAAAGGTTTAGTATTTGGATTAAAAACAAATTCTTTGGCATTAGGATTGAGCTTTGATGTCTGTACAACAGTTTTATCTGGCAATTGAGTTATGTTTTCTTCAGGAGTTTTTTCAGTTTGATCTTTTTTTAAATTTTCTACATTCTTTTCAATCTGCACTTCTTGAAGTTTATATAATGTCTGTGGGGGTGATACAGGAGATTCAGTTACTTCTTCAGGTACGTGTGATACTTCCTGTACAGATGGAGAAGGTGGCTCAGAATGTGGTATTTGAGCAGCATGTTGTTTAGGTGTTTCAGATACAACTGATGCAGGTGAAGAAACTCTAGGGTTATTTTGAGGGGATGGTGAAGATAAATTAAAGTCTGTACTAAATCGCTTCAGTTCAGAATTCAGACTTTCATCCCTAACTGTTAAAATAAAAAAAAATGTATGTTTAATAAAATAATAGTACATAACTGTTTTTTTTTTTCATATATGATTTATCATTAATAATAAAGTTTTAATACAGCATCAAATAATTTATTTACCTCTAATAGGTGGGGGAGGTTGTGTTTTTGGCACAGATTTATCAGCAGCTGCAGCATACGATGTACTAACATTAGGCCGAGAATTTGTTGTACTTGTCTGTTGTGTGTAAGTGGCTGTTTGATATCTAGGGGGAGGTACACTTGCTATTTGATTATGATGGCCTTGAACAGTTGGTGGAGACGACCTTGATGAAGAAGGTAATGATTGATTGTCATTGGATGAATAATTATTACGACCAGAAACTAAAAATATAAAAATTAATTAATAAACATAGATTATTATTATACATAAAATAGAACATTAAATACCATGTCTTGAACCAGACGAAGAAGTTTCTCTACGATTATTAATAGGAGCTGATGTTCGTTTATCACTTTGCCCATTGACAGAAACTGGTGATTCACGACTATTGGCAGCATATGTTTGATTAGCACTGTTGTGATAAGGAGGCAAAGTGGATTTGTTCACAACGTTGTTGTTACCATTTTGCTGATGAGCATGTCCTCGATTCTGATTGCTATTTTTTGTCCCTGAACCAGAAACACATTCCCATCGCTCATTAGATCCACTGCTAGGATATTTTTCTGGGTGTTTACGGTTTCTATTAAACAAACCATATGCACTGTTAGCTGGCTGCTGTGGTCCAGGTTTACGACGTCCAGACATGTATTTGTTATCATTGTGATTATTAGACATCTCACTTGCTGGTCTTGAAACAGCAGCAAACCTGAATAAATAAAATATGAAGTTAGTTGAAATAAGTACTTATATTTTTAAATTAAATAGTATAGGATAAGAGATTCTTTTCAAAATACTCAGGTTTCTACATTAATATTATCTATATTCTATACTTTTGGCAAGCACAATATTTTAAAAACTAACTTAAATTAATTGTGGTATTTATAAAAGCATAGAACTTTTTTAAAAACAAGGTAATATGTGACATTAGAATATTATTTTTTGAATTTATAATTTTACAAAAAAAAATTTCTTGAAATTCCAAAAATAAATTTAATCATTAACACATTTAACTGTTACGTAGTTGGATAAAATGTATTTATTTTTTTTTTGTCATTTATTATAGTTTGTACAATTTGTATAAAATTTTTTACAATAAGCACAATAGATGATACTTAGATATATATAAATAAAATAAAAAAAAGACTTGATTAAAGAAACTATTGAACTACTTCATGGCATGGGTGGGAGTGGTTAGTCGACTAGTAAGTTGGCAACCTAGGGTTGTTGGAAAAGCGATTATGGATGAGGGGATTTTAGTGATTTGCTAGTTTAAGGTACAAACATTTGTATAGAGCAACATTATTTAATTATTATATCATGAATTTTTTAATTTTGAGTTGTCTAGAGTTTTTTTTTAATAGTAATATTATTACAAATTTGTTTTAAGTTAATTATATTAGTTGGAATCCAATACTTTTGATACTAACAACAATACTCTATTCAATTATATTTAAACATATTTTGATATTTATTATTTATTTTTACACAGAATATGAATTATTATTATATTGGACGTATTAGATAAATATTAAATCAATATAATAATTTCATAAATACCTCTAAAGAGATAATAATATTATTATGTCTTTAAATAAATAATGATAATATTCCTATAAATTAATTACAATAAAATAACTAAAATAGCAAGTCAGTAATTTTTAAAAAACTAATATGATCTTGGATTTTTTATTTTTTAAATCTCAACATTTAATTTTATACATCATTTAAGACATGAATCATGTAATATATATAATATGAAAACTCAAGTTCATGTTACAAACAGGGCACACCCAAATGATATAATATGCTTTTTATTTTATCACTGCCTAAATTGCAACTTATGGCCTATGCTTAATTGTACATGTTAATATACTATGAATGAGATCTAATAATATTTATATTTACATCTTAATATGCATATCATATATTAATCTAATATATCCAAAACCAATTGTCGTAATAGTTATACCTATTATTGTGTAATTGTGTTATATACAAATTTTATTACTCTAATTTATTTAAAAGTAGTATTATATATTATATGGGTTTAATATTTATCTAATACACCATGACCTAAGCTTTAGATATAAACACTGCATTATTTTTACATATTTTTTTTGCATTTTTAGAGTTAGGGAAATAGGAAATAAAACAATGTAGGGGAAAATATTTTAAGATTAATTTTAGATTATATAGGATGTAGCACAATATGTTTTAAATTTTTTTAAGCATAAAAATCCTAAGCCCAATTATAACTATTAATATATTAATCGATAATTATTATTTACCTTTCTTCTTCATCGCCATTTTCTAAATTGGCTCGATTTTGAGAACTTGGATTACTTTCAATTTCTCGAGCTAAACGAGCAGCTTTTGCTTCTTCATTCCTAAAAAATAAAAAATAAATTAATTGCACTTATTATAAAGATGAAGCAACATCAGGTTACATAGAAAATTTAAGAATCACATAACAACTTAATTGTTTTTAATACAGCAGTACATTTTTATAGTATCATACTTGTATAAAAAAAAACTCATAACAATACCAGTTTTTAAAAATATGTTTAGTATGGTACAAATTATAAGTTAAATTTTTTTTTAACTTATTAAAAAATGTTCATTTTTTTTTTAAATTTATTTTTATTTTTACTATAGTTATTTTAATAAACAATATAATTTTACATAGTGTGAATTAAAAAAATAAATACTCAATTACAATCCAAGGTACTGGTAATACTATTTTTATTTAAAATATCATCTATCATTAATTCAAACATTTTAAATCTTTTTTTTTTGCTAAATATATTTTAATCTAATAATTGAATATTTAATACTCTGTTCCAATTGCTACAGTCATTCTTTTATGGTTGTACATATCTTATATTATTAGCCTGAAGCAGTTATAATTCTGATTGCTAAGATCACAAGGTTTTGATAATAATTAAACCATTATGTTATTTTCATAATAGTAACAAAAGATTTTAAATTATTTTTCTAATTTATTATTAGTAATTATTACTAAATAAGTATACTTTAACTAGATGAAATTTACTAATAGACAAATTATTACTTGAAATTTGATAAATCTGTTCGGATTTCTGTTGTATAACCACTTAAATTTTGATCAAAAGAAGATGTTACACCATGTTCTTGCTCATTTCTTCTAAACATGTCATCAGCATCCCAACCATTCTAAAAATTAAAAAAACAATTATAAAATGGTAAGAAAAATGATATGTTAGCATAACCAACTTTTGTTATGTGAATGAAAAAAATTTGAAATTCAAGTTTAAAAAAATTAATATAATGCCAGTGTGAAAAGATTTTTTGTATTTTATACACCAAAAAAATAAAATTATTAAGATTAGATTAACTAAGACTAGGCTATTAATATAATTAACATAATTAATAATATCATTTTTGGTGCATTGAATTAACAAGAGCTATAATAAATTATATATTTTTTTAAAAGACTAATAAACATAATTATTATTGATACCTACCGCATTATTATTTCCAGAACTTAAATCAAAATCATCCATATCACCATTCATAGATGGTGGTTCCCACATTTCCAATACTTTTTCACCTGAAGGTTGCCCATTATATTTACTAATAGTTGTGTCAGTTTGGAATGTATCTATTAATGAATAAATTAATATATTAAACATTTATAAAAATTGACTTATACACTAATCAAATATATACATATATATTCAATATATATTTACTTACTTCGAGTCATACTATCTAAATCTGTTTCATATGCAGCAATTTTTACTATACTGTCAAATTTAAATATCATTTTATCAGCTACAATCTTTAAACCTATAGCTTGACTTGATGGGGGAGGATCAGTCCTATGCGGTAGTTCTAAAACAACATCAAAATTGCTAGAGAATGTGCGCAAAATACCCGAATACATTTCTTTAGAATGAGTTACTATCTGAAAAAAATAATTATTATTTAATATATAACCTGAGAATTAAATAATTAAAAATTCTTACTTCAACTTCAAGTCCAATTAAACTAGTAACACGGTGCATAAATGTTTCATTTAAATATATTCCATCAGCACCGGACACTTGAGCATTAACTCCATTTCCACCTGAAGATGAGGCTCTAGCCCGAGGAGCTCTAAAAATACAAATAAATATATACATATTTAAATAGACTAATAGACTAACTTTAGAAGTATATGAAAATGTATTAATATTTTACTTAAATAAAATTTGACCTATTCAATTGATAGTCATTAGTCCAATACTATAATTGTTATATTATGTAATGTGATAGCAAAATGTAATTGATATGTGACAAATCGATTAAATAATGATAGGTTACATTCTACTAAAGAAATTAACATTACTAACTTAAAAATTAAAACAGACTACCATCAGTAAATGTTAAACAACTATAAAAATAATATTTTATGGCTAAATCGGGGCGGAGTAATTAACTTTTAAAAATGAAAAAAATTGTATGTTTTTCTACCTATGTTATGCAATACACACAAATATATTAACTATCATAACATATAAAATAAATAAATTTTTCCTATCTTACATTTTTGTGTTCTAAAAATTAAAAATGTTCTAAATAGTAGTTACACAAAAATGTTAACATAAAAATAATAGGTAGTTTAAATTCATATACTTATGTAATTATTATTACCTAAATTCCTTCATTTAAATTGTTTACAGATTTAATTTTTACCTACCAAAATTTAATTTAATTTTAAGTTGATATATACACAGGGTCGGCCTCTGGCCAGGGTCATGATTCCTGCCTGGGCACTTGCCATATTATAGTTCCTGGGCCCTTGTACTGTTACCCAAAAATACCGTATACAATTATTGGGCACCAGACAATAATTCCTGCCTGGCCTTCGGGTACCCAGGCAGACCCTGTATATACATAATATTGTTTTTAAATGTCAATACCATAAAATTAAAAATTTTAGGCAGATATTGGTGAAATAAAATCATTTGTTCCAGTGTTGCCTATCAACTATCATTATATATAAGTAAGGATATTTTTCTTAATATTTCTTTATAATAACATTCATTTGTAAGTCATAATACTTTATAATTCACAAAATAACATTGAAGTTATTTTTAAATAAATCTTGTTCTATTTGGTTACATCAAAATATTTTTGAGTAATTCCTTACAAAATTCCTATAAGTAGGATTTTTGCTTTTCAGGAATATTCTTATAAAATTAAATTATACCTATGTGGCTATATATATATATATATGTTTATCTTGAATGAATTTAATTTTATTTAATTACTATAATTAAGATAATATATTTTAATATTATACATACAAATGTTGATCCTATATTAAACATATGAACCTCTAACAGAATATAATATATTTATATAATGAACAATGAGTTTATAGAATAACCTTTGTTATATCTTTCAAATATGTAAATAAGTAAATAAAAATGCATTAGTATTTGCTAATACAAAAAACTAAAGAGGCATTGAAAGATTATATTTAAACAGATACTTCAAGAAAATTAAAGATGAATAAGAACTGAAAACAACTTTTTTAACATAATTTTATTGTCTTTAATAATTTATATTCTAATATTCTTGTAGTAAAATTAATATACTCATTACTCTTACATTCATCTAGATGGTCATATTTTCATTGATTTTATAGTCACAACTCTAATGTAGGTCTCTGAATTGTATTCAAATAGATGTGTAATTTTAACAAAATCAAATGATTGGTTTAAAAAAATAATAGAGAATATCAAATAATCATATTATTATAACTGAAAAATAGAATGATAAACGAGCATGGCATGCATTGCATATATAGGGTTTTTTACAAGATTTAATCCTCACAAAATAAGTCATCATACTTATTCATAATCTCATATTAAGGTATGTCGCATGCACAGGTCATTTTGTAGGCGATCAAAGGCCGTAAAATAAATGTGAGCAAATTACAATAAGCACTTCGAAGTGGTGATTTCAATAAGCCAAAAACAGAATTCCTAGAAAAGCCAAACATGAAAATAAACTACTATGAAATATAGACGTTTCTAGAATTTGAGAAAAAAACGTGTGTGGTGGCGGCGATATTCTAAGAAAATGTGTAATCCTATAATTCCTATGAAGTATGAACTCAGTTTTCATCCAGTTACCTAAGTTAATAATAAATAATAACGTATACTATGATATTAGTATAGTATTACAGTAGGCATAGTATGCGGGGTATATAATAGAAAAATCCCCGACAAAATGGCGACTGTGTTGACATTGATTAGCGACAAAAAAAATTGTAAAACAAATAACAACAGTCGCATCGTCGTTATCGCCGAGCACGAATATAACAATAATACAACGTTATAATGCAATTTTTTCACATATACACAAATATTATCAATTTATTTCGAATTAATTATGGTCGCGTTTCAACGAGTACGAGCGGGCGGCGTCAAAATACCATCGTACCTTTAGTACCTACCTACTCGACAATACTGGACGAGCACACGTCTCTTCGATTGTCATTTAAAAACACCTACAAAAAGACAATAATATTGGTCTACCTAGAATGTACGTACCTCGTCCCGGTGCTGTTGGTGTTGGCGCGACTTTTTCTCTTAGTGTTCATCCTGCCGTCGTCGTTTCGGCCGGAAAAGGCGCAGTTCTTCGTCGGGACCGGAATTTTGAATAATTTCTAACACGGAACGATTAATAATACGACGTGCGGACGCGGCGGCCCTCTTCCTATGCGCACAACGCTACGGGTATATGCTATTGTAGAAGGAAGATGATTTCCCGGAAGGTTTTCGCAATCGGTCGGGGAGGCGATTTGAATAGGTCTCGACCGAGTGCGGGTAACGTAATGTCGTTGTGCTCGGGAGAGCGACAGAGAGAGACTACTTGTGTTGTCGGCGGCGGCGGCGGCACACGCGAAAAACTGCAACGAACGTCCGTTTGCGCGATACGCGTCGACGTCGGACGGTCGAACAAAGACGGACGAACAGCACGAGACGCTTTTGCGATCGACGCTGATCGTATTCGATTGATAAACACAACGACTTAAAAAACGGACGCGTATTGTATTACTATTATTTATATTATTATTATTTATTATGATTATTACTATTATAATATTATTACTACGCGTGCATACGTATACAGATATGTATAATATGCGAAAGCGCGCGCGCGTGTGTGTGTGCGTGGGAAAAAAAAAGAGATAAAAAAGGGGCGAACTAGAGGCGGCGGCGGCGGCGGCAGCAGCAGTAGGCTAACGACGACGCGCGCTGACGTAATCGATCAAGTTCACTGCACTCGGCGGCGCGGCGGCGTACCTGTGCGTTGTGTGGTCGGTCGGCACTGCGGTGCACAAGACGTGTGGCGCGGCTGCTTGACTGCGAGACGGGCGGCAGCAGCGGCGTGTCGTGTACGGTGTACAGTAGTAGTAGGAACGCGCGCGGCCGATCTCACAGCGGCAGCGGACGACGCGGCATGTCGAGTTGTCGACGTCGGTCGGGAATAAAATAAATAAATAATAATAATAATACAACTACGATAACAAGACCACTTTTCCTCCGGAACTCGCTCCAAACTTCGTACTTTTCGTACACCGGCAACGCCACACTTTGCCAATAAAACAGCATATACTCTTTAAACGTATTTGTGTATATAATATATTATATATATATATAGAGAGAGATATATACACAAAGTATGTTTATAATATATATATATATAATCGTGTTTGGTACTATAATAGTAAATAGTAATACCGTCTTATGAGCGTGCGCGAAAGTACGCGCGGTAAGGTTGTTTGGCGGGGATTCAGGGAGTGGGTTTTTCAATGGCGGGGAACCGCGCGCGGTGCGTCCACCGCCACCAACAGAACTATTGGTCCATGGAACCACGCATCGCTCATGGAACAATGCGTCATCGGACATATGGTTTTTTTGAACTGGCAGGGCGCCCGCCAACCGATCATGTTCGGTGTGGATTGTGAAAACGCCGAAAACGGTTTCGAATTCTATATTTCGAGGAAAACGTATGTAACGTGCATCGAAAATCGAAATACGGTGGCGCGATGTGATTTGTTTTTTAAAAAAAATGATTTCATATCAAGTCTGTTTGAACAAAGTATTAAATTCTCTTGTTCTTACTGTGATCACACGTCATCTCAACATGACAACAAATGAACAAAACCATTGACTATTCCTGGTGATCATGTGTGTGTTGTGAGTTTGTGACTTGTTTTATATATTGATTTGCGAGTTCATAGTAACTCAGGAATCAACATCTGCACCGCCCGCCACCTTAGTTAAGTTAAATATGACCAATTTATTTTCCCTATTACGATCATCACAATCAAGAATTAAACATAATATAAACCAATTTTAATAAATATATATTGCATAATAGTTTATTGGTTACAATAAGAATTTGGCACACAAACTAAAATATAGAAAGATTTTACTCCATGATATGAAAACTTTTATTATTTGAAACAAATAATGTATAACAAAATTATAACATAACAACTAACAACCCAAAATATAATAATAATAATAATAATAGTGTAATAATATATAACACTATATAAAGGTAATAATATAATAATGGCAAATCAAATTAAAACATAATAATAATGATAGCGAGAGAGCAAAACAAATAATGCTCCAATCAGATTGTTTATAAATGTATAATGCTTATTATTAAATAATAAAATTTTATATTAATTTTTTTTTTGTTCCAAAGGTTCAAAATTTCTCAAACTTCTTTACACATAATATCACATAAATTCCAATATAAAAATTGTGGACGCATAAAATATTAAAATATAAAATAAAAATAACATTATAATATTCAATTATTTTATTTCTTAGATTCTAATGGATTAACAGCAACACTTTCGGCAGCAAGTTTTACATATCCATCACTACTAGATCGATTTTGTTGCTGATTTAATTTATCTGAAAAAATAAAAAGTTAAACACTAATTAATAAAATATTGTTACAAATTGAATAGATAATAGATTAATTACAAGATAATTATTTTATAGCATATTTTATACTAACTAATTGGTTTTTGAGAGGTTAAATTACTTCCTGAAGGTTTGTTGGGAGTATTAAATAGATCATCATCACTATCATCACCAAATATTGACTTGGTTTTATCAGAGTTCTTTTTTGTAAATTTTTTGTTAAATTCAAATTCATCATCACTATCAAATAAATTTGATGACAGTTTATTTGTTTTACCAGATTTTCGAGAGAATAAATCATCATCGTCGTCATCATCATCAAATAAAGAATTGGATTTATGAGGTAACGAGGTATTTGAAATCTTAGATTTATTTTCTTCTAATTCTTTCACACTGTATGCTTTAACTTGTGTTTCAAATATTGGATCAATTTCTGAAATTTCATCATTAATCAATTCAATTTTTGGTTGTTTTCCTTTTAATGGTTTAGTTTCTAGTTGTTTTTCTTTTACTGGTTCATTCTGTTGAAGTTTTTTATGAACTGATTCAATTACAGGGAGTTGTTCTTGCACTGATTTATTAGATTCTAATAGTTTTTCACCTAATATTATTTTTTTGTTATCATTATCTTTTTTATCAAACTCTTGTTGAATTGACTCAGATGAATCTGAATCGTCATCAAATAAATGTTTTATAAGCTCATTTTTTGATTCCAATTTATCACTAATTACATCAGTTTTATTATTATTTGCTGCAAGTAATTTATCATTAATTGATGCTTGGATTTTATTTTTAACTTCATTTGAAGAATCTGAAACTGTAATATCGTTATTTAGTATTGGACTAGATTGATAGTCAACTAAATCTGACGTTGAAACAAATAGGCGAGATGATTCTTCAAAATTTGTTTCGGAACCAATATCTATAGATGACATTCGAGCAGCAGCTATTCTAGCTTTTCGACTTTGTGGACGTCTTTTTACTTGAATTCTGGCTCTTTCCTAGAAAAAATAGTACAGTAATATAAACACAAATAAAGAAATAGAAATAACATTATTCCAAAAGGTTTTAAATATTATTTATTTATTTTTATTAGTATATATACAACTTATAATATGTTTTGGACTATTATATTTAAAAATATTAATTACTTTTTCAGCACTAAAAAGCTTTGTTCCATCAGTTGGTAAAGTATCATTTTTTTCATCTAATGAAACCGATCGAGGAATATCCGATATTTTCAATGGGCTTTTAGAATTGGGAAGTAAACTAGCAATATTTATAAAAGCACCAGCATTTTTATTTAATTTTCCTGAAAAAAAAAAATTTAAAATAATATGATGATAATTTGTATTGATGAATAAAAAAAAAACCTTTTTTAGTTACAAAACAATAATATATTTTTCCATTGTATAAATATATACACATTTTACTTAATTTTCCATTAAAAAAAATTCTATCCTGTTAACTTGAATTTCAGTTATTTACTGTATCTTAAAGTCCTACATTATTTCACTTATGTTCTAAACAATCAGCTTAGATAAATGTCAGCTATTTTTAATAATATTAAATTGTTATATGAATCCAATATTTATGGTAATCTGAAGTATTAATGTACCTACTTTATTATCTGTCCAAATTTATCTTTATATATCAGTTTAAATCCAAAATATCCTTTGATTCAACAACATATAATTATATCAGCTAGCTTATTGTCAATTTCCAAAATTTCCTAATTTAAACACAATTGAACTTAATTTGTACTAATTTAATTTCTACTAATTATACTAATACAATACTGTGTTTTTATATTTTGTTAAATGTATTTCAGAATATTTATTTATCTTAATAGTAAATTATAGGAACATCAATAATTAAAAATGTATTATTTAAAATTAGCTTTACCTGGAAGTTTTTTTATAGTTTCATTCTTTGAATTTGGTGAACTGAAAAAAGGTCCATCAATAGAATCCTTAAAGGACAATTCTGATGTGGGACAAATTACGTCAATTTCCTGAATAGTATTCACATTTTGAGTACTTGAATTGAAAGAAAATTGTTGTCCATCACTATTTGAAAGTTTAGAATTTTCGATACCCTGTTTTGTGTTTTCTGAAGAAATCGATTCTGTTATCATATTGGATGTATTTATATCTTTTTCTTTCAATGATACTTGATTCTTATTATTTAGTAAATTTTCAGGTGATAGATTTGATGTTGGAGAAATCAACTTAGTTTCTATATTAGAATTCTCATTTTTAATTTGTGAACTAAACATCAATTTTGTTTCATCTTCACTACTTGATATTATAGAATTTTTATTATTCTGGATTGTATTTTCATTAGACATTATTTCATTTTTAGGCATAAGAATCTCTTTTTGACTAAATAAATCATAATTCTTACTTTCTTTTAAACTATCAGGTGTATTCTGAAACATATCTTGATTGTTTTGATCCCTTTGGGGGCTAAAAAATTCTTCAGATGACAAACTTATAGTTGATATTTTCTCGTTTATATTTTGATTATTAGATGCAATAATATCAGAAATGTTTTTATCAAAAGACAAATAATTTTCATCTTCATCATCATCAGACAATAGATTACAATTTTTTATATTTTTTTTATCTATTTCATTTTCCATTTGATTTATCTTATCAATTTTTGGTATTTTATTCAGTATGGCACAATCATCAATCTCTTTTGAAATACCTATATTTTCAATTTCATTAAAACTAGGTTGTTTTTTGATTGTTGAAGATGTAAGACTATCACTTGGTTTAGTAATAAATAGATCATCATCAGAAGAAGAATCAAATAATTTTATTTTTGATTCATGAACCTCACGATTTGTATTTTGACTAAATTCACTTGCATTAGAAATTGATTGATCTTTTTTAATACTATTTTTATTTGGTTTATTAACATTAAGCAATGTCTCATCATCAAAATCGTCTTCATCCGATGAAAAAAAATTACTTAACTTTTTAGTCTGTTGTGAATTTGAAGGCTTTTGATTTCTTTGTATTATTTTATCATTGTTTGGAGATTCTATAATATTACTATTTGAAGTATTATTATTTGGTAATAATTCTTTTTCTATAACTTTATTATCAACCACATTCAAATTTACTGTATGTTTTTTTAATTCATCAATAATTACTTTATTTAATGCATCTTTAACTTTATTTTCTTCTATGGATGGTTTTGATATATGTTTTGTTTTATTTGATTTATTTACAACTTCAACATGCGTTGGAGAAGAACTTATTTGTTTTGGTATTATATTATTAATAGATTTATTACTAAATAAATCATCATCAGATGAGGAGTCTAAAAGTGTTGTAGAATTATTATCAATAGTAGAATGAAAAACTAATTCTTTTGTTTTCAGTTTTGAATCCATAAATTCTTCATCTGAATCTGATTCTGAAAATATATTTCTTGATGAAATTTTATCTTTAGTCAAACTTGCTTTAGATTCCAACATTTCTGGTTTTAAAGTAGGAGCAACTGTTACTGTGGTTTTGGTAAACAAATCGTCATCATCTGATTCTTGATCAAAGAGTGATCGTTTTTTTATTGGTTTAGTTTCTTTTATTAAATCTTTATATCCCACATTAACTGAATTTGGATTGGAATTGTCTATAACTTTATTTGAAATATTAAAATCTTTTTTAACATCTTCAATAGTATCATTCTGTGTTGTTACAGCAATTTTTTTATTTATTTCAGATGTTGTTGATGGTCTGTAAATAATAATTTTATGAATATTTGCATTATTAACTTCTGAGTACATATTAATTAATATACTATACTCCCATTTAAAGAGAGAAGGAACTCGTTTTGCTGGTCGCTGCGCATCTCCCACCTCCCTTGTACCTGTTTGGGTAAGAGAAATGGGGGAAAAGTGGCTTCTGTGCTATCACCGACCATCAATCATATTATGCATTAAACGAGTTCCTTCTCTCGTGAAACAAAGTATATATAATTATATTACAATATTTAATGTAATTAGCTAAATTTATTTTATAATTGAGAACTCATAATTAGTATCATAAGAATATGACTATATTATATAGATATGTAATATTTTATCCACAGCAAAATATGATTAAATTTAACTAGATATTTGTAATTTAATTTAAAATACCTTATGTTTAAAGCCGGATTAGAAATGTATGGTTTTATATCAGTTCCACCAAGAATATTAACAGCTCCTTTGGGTAACTAAAAATGTATAAACAAACAAATAAATTATTTATAAATTTAAGATTACTAATAGCAATAACACAAATACTTTTATTTTGGACGATGTGACATTTAAATTATCTGATGAAAGAGACGTACTATCTAAAAAATAAAGAATTATAGAATTAATGAAAAAATAATCAACTGTCACTTAAACATAATATAGCTATATAAAATAAATAACCTTTTTGGAATCTTTTTCGCAATTCATCATTTAGTGTTTGTTGTATATTTGGTACTTCAACCTTTACTTGAGTATCAGATTTAAGTTCTTGCAGAGGGGGTTTGTCTGAGTATATCGGTAAAGGTGGTTCATTTGAAAAATCATTGTCATCATCATCAATATCATCCCACAAGTTTTTTTCACCAAACATATTATTATTACCATTACCAAATATATTATATTCGTTCTCTAAATTGTCATCGTCATCATCATTAATTAAAGGTGGTGGACTAAATAAATCATCTATTAAAACAATTTGGTAAAGTTTTTAATTAAAAAGATTAGTACAAAGAAAAATAAACTTAAAAAATGCATGATATATTATACTCATCACACATAAAACATAACATAATTTGGAAGTGTGTAACTATTAATTCTAGTCTAATTTAACTTATTTATCACAAACAGTAATTTTTGAAAATTAGTTTGATCTAGAATCTAATGCTGTCAACGTAAAAACAGAGAAAATTTAATCAACATGCTATAGTTAAAGCCGCACAACAGCAATTTATAATTGTACCCTAATCAATAAAGAGCTATTTAGACAACATATATTTAATGTATAATACTATGTAAATATATAAGAAAAATTCCGTCCTGGAGTAAAAGCTGTTTTTGGCCCTACTATAAAATATAGCTGCTAAAAATTGTGAAGTTTTAAATGTGCCAAATTGAATTAAATAACTTAAAAAAACTGTTAAATAACTCGATGAGTCAACTATGTTTATTTATTTTTTAGTAATCAAATTAATTTAAAAAAGAAATTTACAGAAACTAATGAAAACAATTTGAAATAAATAAAAATAAAAAATTAATAATTACTTTTTATACAACATTAACTGAAATCCATAAAAGAAATGGCTTGAATATCATTATATAGTCACAAATCTCTAAACTATATAATATTATGAACTCAAATGCAAGTATTTCAGTATATTGTAACAAATAATAAACAATTAAATACTAATAATAAATATTTATATATATTAGTATATTACCTTCATCATAATCTGCATATGTGGGAATATTTTTAGGTTTAGGTTTTTCTGGTTCAAAAACAATATTATTGGTATCTATTGATTCAGGATTAGGTTCATATATATTTTTTGATTCACTAATAGAATAGTTATCCTCTTCAGGTACATCATTACTAAATAATGATTCCTAAATAAACAAAAAAAAAAAATTGTAACATAATTTAAACTGTATACATAAAACTGCAAAAGCAATTATTTTCAAGCATTTTAAGTGAAAAAATAAATAATTTGAATCTAGATGGTGTCTATAAAAATATATATTTTTATCAGTTTTTTTATTTTGTTTGTTGTAAGAATATGATCACATGACACTATACACAACTCCAGCTCACTTTCTTACCTTTTATTCACCTCACTCTCTTCTTCAACCTTATTTAATGATTGGTTATTATAAATAATAATGTAGTTGGTAAAGACTAGTTTTGGTTTGTGTGCATTCATATTCCCTTAGTAAACGTTGTATAGATTGATCTTATCAATAACCAATACATTAATTTGTAAAACTAATACTACCTGATCTTTAAATGTGTTTGTAGGTTGTTCAACATCAGAATCTGAATCTGAAAACATAGCATTATCTACAACAATTTCAGATAATGTATTACCACTTAAAGAAGGAAGATTTAATTTTTTGTAAAATATCCTTGGCCTCAAAACAGTTTCTTCATGACTATCACAAAAACATAAATGAAAATATTATAGTCGACACAAAGAAATAATTTTAAATAATTCTAACCTAAGTTCATCATCATTATCATCAGAATCACTAACTACAACAGTAATTTTCTCAAAGTGAGTATCAATAGCTTCAAAGCTATTTTTAAGTGCTTCTTTTATATTATTTACTAATGTATCAGCATTGATTTCTCGTAACACAGGTTTCTAAAACAATGCATATTTGAATTAGTAAATACAATATTATTATTTATAACAATCAACTATATTATTCCTATTTTTTTCTCATAAAAAAAAATAATGTTTTTATATTTACTTCAACTTTAGTTTGCACTGTCTCATCCTCATCTTGAACTTTATTTTCTATAAATTGTTTATCTGCTAATAACTGAAATTCATTGTTGATGTTTGCTATTTTAACTGCAGTGTCATCTATGCTAGCCACTACATTTTCCAATTCATTAAGTGTATTTTTAGCACCTTGGGTTATTTTCTAAAAATATTGAAATTATTATCTATTAAAAAATACTATTACTTGATTTAAAACCTAATCACAAAGCATGATTTATATCTAAAATAAAATAGGTTAAATGAAAACCAATACATTTTAAAAGTGACATTTTTTTAAAACAGAATGGATATGATTCACTATTATTTGTTAATTAATATAACAAAGAATACAAAGTGAAATCAATAAGAAAATACATGACTACAACATTATACAATCATAAGAATTAATAACAAATATAATATTATTATAAGTTACGCTTACATTGGACAGTTGTTGAAGGTATTCCGCTAACCGTGCTTCATCTCCTTGATCCCATTCTTTGCGTCGTTCAATAAAATCGCTTAAAGTCCAAACATGAGTTTCCTTGGATGGTAATTTGTCCTATTAAATTTGTTTGAGATAATATAAAATTGCATCGTAAAATAAATTTAATATGTATTATGTAACACTTACCTCCATAAGATATTATTGAAACACTGAACCAATTTTTCCAAAACCCACAATTCACAATTATCACAGCGACATGGACAAATAATGATTGAAAATGAAAATTGTTGATTATTTTAATTGACTAATTAGTACTTAGTAGTCGATTCGGCGTGACGTAAAAATTGTATTAATATTATTTAATTTATAGTGACTGACTATCGAAAAATCAGAAAAATATTATAATAATTAATTATTATTATTTTCATAATAATTGACACAAGACAGTAGACACTATAGATAATAGATTCTGAGAAAAATATACAGTCAGTGATAAAAGTACAACTGTTATCAGTGTCAAAAAGTACAATATAATAATATAATACATCAGCTGTACCCAATATACATTATACATATATTATTTAATGCTGTGAGAAGTCTGAAGATGATATAACTGATGGAAAAGAATTGGCATTTGACAATATTTTTGAGAAGTGAGATTGCGAGAGATGAGAGAACAAAACTATAAACTATGTTAACTCTGTAATTTATTGAGTACCGGTTACGCGTCAATAAAATTTAAAATTATATACCTAAGTGAATATTTTTTATTGTATTATTGCACCCAGCAGTTGACACAATCGCGGTCATTATTAATAAATTATTTATCATAAGTTATTCTAATTAATTATTTTATGCACCAAGTGACATGTTTCACACACATAACATAGACAAATTATTAACAATAAACGATTGAATTCATCAATAATAAATTTGCTTTTCATAATAATTGAAATGGCCTTATTAGTTTCTCGATAAAAATGACATTTGCTATAGGTAACGATAATTTTCCATAAAAGATCAATCCAACTATACCCAAGACCCAACCCATTCTAATCTATTGCTCTTCAGATATGTACGAATAATTTCTTAAAATAATTGATAGACCTTCTAAGTTAATTTTTTATATTCTCCATTGTCTATTATGAGCATAATATAGATTCGACGACCACTCTTCACGACGCATTTCACATTTTTCACAAGTATCGTGTGTATAATAGGTACCTATTTAGTAATATATATTAAAGTAGGTTAAAATTAAAGTAAAAAAATGTAAAATAAGAAATAAATATGTAATAAAATTTTTTTTTTCCCCACTTCCCCGATAAGATTAATTGGTTATAGTTATAACTTTATAAGCCTCATTTTGTGCGGGTGAATCTTATAAGTGGCATCTACTGTATATATATATATATTTATGCTCATGACGTCATGGTACCATTCACAATGTCGAACAAGTCAACAGAATGACTCCCAGCCATAAGATATATACATGTCAAACAATAATAGAATAGCCACAGAATATAAAAATTATTCAGAATATTTTGGATCTAAATATAATCAAACAAATTATCTGTAAAATATAATATTATATTTTTAACTGCATCAACTGTTTACCTAATAAAAATAATTAGTTATATTATATATTTATATAATTTTACATTATGTATGACAAACAAGAATATTTTCATTACAATTAATAATGCATATTTTTATATCAATAATAATATTTTAATACATATGTTTCATTTTAGATTTAAAAACAACTATTAAATAACATTGTAAGTAGTTACAATAAGAAATTTGCAGTATATAACGATAAAATTTGTAGGTAGACTAATTGCTAAACAAATAAAAATATAGAATTTAATTATTTCAGAAACATAACATAAATAATATAACAAATAATAATAATAATAATAATAATAATAATAATTTCACATATTTAAAAAATAATGTATGGGAGCTCTAACAGACTAGAAAACAATGTAAATATACAGTTACAAGCAACAGTATAATAATAAAATAATAATAATCATAATTATGAATGAATTGTTCCAATATTTTTGATCTTATTTATCAATATTTATTTTTCTTAAGTATAGTAAAAACTACTATTGAAGTAGTTTAATAATATGGAATGCATTAAAGGCAATATACAAATAAAAATGTGCAGACTGTGATTAAGATTGGTAACTTTTTTAATGGCATAAGTAACCGGCAATCATTGCAACATTACTTAATCATTAATATGGCATTTCATCACTTTTTTTACAAAATAATAATAAAAGTAACAAATGAAGCTCGTGTAAAAATATTTCAATAAATCTTTTTCATTGATTTATAAAAAATATATAAGCTCAAAGATCACATCATAGTACAAACTTTTTTCAAGTCAGAATCAAAATCTTGATCAAGGTCCTTGACATCAACGGGAACACGACCAAACACATTGGGCATGTATTGATTATGACAAAGACCTTCACGTTCATAAAACAACATGTATGCTCCACTAGTATCTATTTCACCAGTGACTTCCTAAGAAAGATGTGTAAAATGCATACATTTTTTAATTTAATTTAAAAAGATTTATTCACTTAAGCTGAAAACTTTACCTTACAACTACTGTCATTATAACAGTACCATTTTCCATTTGGATTGCAAGCATACGATACATAATGACCACCTCCCAGAATTCCAGAATGACACTGTTTAAATCAAAACATTATATAAAATATAAGTAATTTTAAGACTAAAAAAAATAATGAGACTTATTCGTTCACGACTACCTACATAATTTTCTGTAGACTAATTGTTATGCGAAAACCACTGGTTAATACCCACATTATTTTATGTGTTTTTATATTGTACTTGAGCCTTCACAGAAGTTTAAATAAATAAATAAATATAGTTTAATATTTTCAGAAAATTATTTAAGTAAGTTTGTGCAATAAAACCCAAGTGTAAAGTATATAAAAATAATGTGCAAATGCCCTATAACATGTATTTTCACCTGAAAATCTGGAATTTACCAAGAAAAGAAATTACTGGCTTTTTCAAAGCATTGAACATAATTTTTTTATCAAAGATATTAGTAAGTAAGTCATGAATTCAAATTATAATTAGGTAACAGATATTTTGGAAAAATAATGTAAAATACCATAAAAAAAAAAGTAAATAGGTATTTATATGTGTTACAGAAAGTTGCCTTATGCTTACACATTCAATTTTGTTAAACAGATCTATAATATTATTTTATATAGCAGATTACAAAATTGTCTTGAAAGTTAAAATAATATAATGCAGTATTAATCTGATAGTTTCAATAACAAAATGAGTTAACTAGAAAATTGTATAAATAGTCGTGACAACTGATAAGTATCTAAATAATATTATTTTGAATAATTTACCACGACAGCATATAAATTGTACTTCAAATCTAATGGGTTAAATTCATCAACCAATTTGTGCTGATGAAAATCTTGCAAGGCTTTATCATCTATTGGTGTACGTAAAAGAGAAGTAGATTCTAACCTTTTACGTTGTGAACCTTCTAGTTCATTTAGACGACTATTGATATTTAATGGACTATCATCATCTAAATAAATAATTATAAATATATACATATTTTAAATTAAAATATTATAGTTAAAATTAAATAGTATCTTATTGGATAGTTCTACATAATATTGGGAATATGACTGTTATATTTTTGTATTCATTCATTAATCAATCACAATAGAGAACAAAACTTTATCAAAAAGCACTTTATTTTTATTTTATTAGAACATCAGATCTTACCAATATTTAATAAAGCCGGTTTTAAATCCTCTTTATTGTTTGATGGATACTGCTCTCTATTAAAAATATATAATGATTCATTAAGTGATTAGATGAAGAAATAGTTTTTTTTTATTTATACTTTAAATTTTTAGTTGTATCTTGTAACTCTTTGTTTCTTAAAACAGTGTGTTTTGGAACTGAAGCCAAATAATCTGTTGGATCAAAATCTTTATAAGGAAATTTTACCACTTTATGTGATTTTACCCATTTTCCTTGAAGGTATTGAAATCGTTTCAGATGAACAATCTAAAAAAAATATATTTATTGTATAAATAAAATAAACTAATCATTTATAAAAACTTACCAAAATTGGAGGTAATCTCCAAATCTGTAACTTTTTAGATGCTAATTGGTGGTCTTGACATGTAGAACAATAATACTTTTCATTTTCACTAAGTTGTTCTTCTTTAGTAAATGCTGCAAGGCACGATTCAAGACTTATTGGTTCTGTATGTGAACACTGAGATTCACCAACGCATTCATGTTCCTTTTAATAATTGTTCTTAGTCAATGAAATGTATGCTAAAATAAAACAATTTAAAAACTTACAGACTCTTGAGAGGTTTGATACCGTAAATGTAGAGCTGTTGGATCCCAGTCTATAGCAATATGGTTTGCAGCAAAATTAAAATCAGTATCACAACATAAAATTGTACATCCTCGACAGAAACGATACCAAGGGCACCATGCACAAAGTGTTCCTTCTCTGTTGACAGCTTTCAAAACAAAAGGAAATTCATAGCCAAGACTATCATCACTAAAATAATTAAAAATGAATCATTTATTAATGATTTTTTAAATATATTATATTATATGATTATTAATATTATTACCAATCCATAGCATGATTAGGTACTGTAGATTCAGATGGTGGCAAAGGTGATACTAATCTGGCTACTTGTAGCCAAACAGCTTGATAAAGATCTTGATTCGTAGTAGATTCATTACAAGGTAATATTATTGGTAAGCCAAAAATACTAGGTTTACTTTTATGAGCAGATATAAAATACACATCTTGTCTGATCTAAAAACATTGTATTATCATTAAAAGATAATTTTTGAAATGAATTAATAATTACATTATTATTTCTTCTTAACAAAACTTACAATTAACTAAGTTTTTTCAAAATATATCTAACTTAACTGTAAGAAACTGTCATGGCAAAATTGAATGTCTTTTTTTAAGTAAATGTTACAATAAATTATTGTTTAATAGAAAATATATTTTTTTACCAGTTATTGGGCAATTATATAGATAGTTTATAGATTATTATTTATAAATATCCAGTAACTAGATTGATCTAGTTATTTTTTTACTTGATTCACTAAAATATCTCAATAATTCTTATACTAATAGGAGAATAATTTTAATGACTGGTGAGTAACATTATATTCAGATTTAACTTAATATACATAAAGACATACATAAAATAATAATTAAGTACATTGCAATCTACTTCATCACGGCATCTTTACAATTATACTTCTGATAACAGTGAAAACCCTAATTTGTTTTTAAAAACAACGATTAAAGATTAATTGATACATTAAATTCAATTACAACCAACATATAAGTCAAATTGACTGTACTAATGTAGTAATGTCTATTTTAATCATACCAATAGTTGAGTTTATTTTTAAACTTTTTAGATTAATTATTTATTTAGTTTTCAAAAAATTAAATTATGTATTAATTATCTCTCATAAAAATAAATGCAAATCAACAAAAAAGATCATTTTGCTTAGCATATTACTTTTTTGTTAATAATAAGTTTATAATTTGAATGGTTAAATAAAATGCAAAATTAAAAATTAATTTAAAAACAAAATGTTAACAGTAATAATTATTTTACTTATATAATTACCATTTTCCTGTGCAATGCAACAACATAATTTGGAGTTTGATGGATTGTATCACCACTATCAGTCAAACTAAAACTGCTAGCACTGCAATTCCCACTGTCTGCCATTGTGGCATGAATAGGTTCTTCTAAATTGATGTCTGTGTCCATTTGAGATCCACTAATACTCTAATAATAATAAATACTATATAAATACCTAAGTTTAAACATAAATAATAATAAAATTAATGTAACAAACAAAATTACATCAGTATTATCAGTTGTTGATATGTCTTCATTTAAACTACTGGTACGATTACCATTTGATTGCACTAAAGAAAATTATAAAATTAAACAAATTAGAATATCAGTAGTAGCTAATGAATGAATAACGGGCGGCAAAAGTCACTCTTTAACAATTAATATTTCAGAATCCTCATACTAATTGACAAGTCATAGATCTACAGTAATGCTGACACTTAGTATATCCAAACGTGCTATTAATGTTTTTACTTTTTTAATTCAATCACTGGCTTAAACTTTAGTATTTATAGTTTTAATGTTGGCATTTTATTGCCCTACGAATGTATAAATTAATATATTTAAATAAAGCATATAAAATTCTAATTAAATAATAAATAGAATTCATAAATTTCTATTTAAGTTTACCTAATGTATTTCCTGGCCTAACAGTTCGTTGTATAGTGGTAAATGTTTGAGCAGCTTCTCTTTGAGTACCAGATTTAGTTGAACAAATGGATGAACGCTCTTCATCGCCAGACATTTCTGAACCAGGACCTACCGATGTAGGTGGAGGTAGCTCGTATGCATACAATAAGCTTCCCGGTTTTACTTTTTGTTCATCAACAATGATATTCTAATTAAACAAATTAAATTTATAGTGGAAAGTTAAAGCCCATTGCACATAATTATATAAATTATAAAAGCTAACTTTAATTTGTGCTCCGATTATTTCTGCAAGTTTCAAATTATTGGCAGGGATTCCACTTAATGAAGAAAGTTTTGATTTAACAACAGAATGTTTGTCGTCAGCATTCATACGTAGACCATATTTCACAGGAACTGTTCCGTCCAATTTAATCACTAATAATTGTATAAAATTATTAATTTACATTTTCTAAATTAAAATAAGTTAAGGTATTCTAGATTAGTTGTTAAAATTAATTTAGTCCAAAACTTAGAATATTTAATTTAAGGTGTTAGAACAAATACATAACATGATTATATAAAATTAGAAATAATGTCAATTTTGTTATATTTAATTTTAAACACCATTACATCATTTTTCTTATATTAAAATAAATATAAATTTTTAAAAATTTAATAAAAAATACTTTATTAGAACCAAACTATAAAATATAAATTACCAATAACTTGAAGACACACATATGATTCCATTGGTAAAGGCAATGATAAATAGTTAAATGGATCAAATCTAACAGACTCATGGCCACATTTCTTACAAGTAACCTTTGATTTTAATTGACCATGAAATAAATCTACCACAATTGATTTGTTTCTCACAATATGATTTTCCCATGCCTAGTTAAAATAAAGTACAATTAAATAATAAATAAATAACAGCTTTATTTTTAAGATATATTATATATATATATAAAAAAAATAAAGATAAAACTAATAAGACAAACCTCTTCTGCAACTGTAACATCAGGTCTTCCTTCACTATCTGTTAATTCAGAATATGGCTTGCCATGTACTCGATTCAGATCTTCGTGTAAACCATCTAATAAGAAGGCAAGTAGTTCTTGAGAATCGTGTTGTTGAAAACCATTAAAACGTGGTGCATATTTTCCAATTGTCCACTATAAATAAAAATATTAAGCCATTAATATTGTATTTGAAAAATAATAACAAAAAAATTTACTCTTAGTTTAAGAGGTGCTATAGTTTTAGCGGTTCCTCTCCAAATTTCATGAATTAAATCACCATAACGTTTAGCTATACATCCCTTCATACCTAATGGATTAGTCCTAGAAAATTAACTGTAATGATTAATAATTTTAATGGAATTTAATTTAAGAAATAAAAATACATACCGATTAAGTTCGTAAAGATGCATATCATTGATAAAATATTGTGTAAGGAGTCTAGTATTGCTTACACACTGTAATGCAGCATTCATAAAACAAGTATTACCTAAATTGTTTAGACCCGTAGCTCCTTTTTCAGCTGGTACTATAAAAATAATTTAAATTACAATAAATATATTTAAATATTATATTAAATAATACTGTATTGTTATTTTGATAGATTATACTGGCAAAAACTGATAATAAAAATATTGAAGTAAAAATAATGGAATAGTTGTGTATCTATCACTGTAAATTTGAATAAAATGATCAAATTAAAAACAACATTGCTTAACAGAAAAAAATATTGAAAGCCAATTTTTTATGTAATTTATAATCAATTCAAAGCCAAGCTACTTTAATCTTTTTATATATTATTTACTTATTTAGTATATATTTTATTAACTGTACAGCCAAAATATCTACAGAAAAAAAAAACATTTTTTGTTTTCCCTACTATATGCCATTCAATTTATGTTACGATACACACTAGTTATACAGCATTGCCGACCATAAACAGTTGTGATCTTACAACGTCGGTAAGTAAAATAGGTTGGGATGCGCGGAATTGAAGGCAATTTTGTTGGGACATGGATTACTTCTCTCATGGTGCAGAGTATAAAACACTTGCATAAAAAATGAATCTATATGAAACGGGATAAGTACTTACATTGTTTACATTTATCACCAGAGTTAATAGAGAGAGAACCGATTTCTTCGGGCCATGTCAAATCTTTGTTTCTTATTTCTATAATTATTTGATCTTCATCACATACACCTAATTCTTCTAAAGTTTGATCTTCATCTTCAATTAATACCATATTATTCTACATGAACAAAAAAAAAATATATATATATATTAATATTGATCAATTATTTTCTTTTTTAAATATTCAAACCTCGTCATGAAAATGCCAAAGCCTCATATCTTCTGCTTTTAATTTCAGTCTAATACAAAGAAAGTCATATACATGTTTAACAGTTGATAACTTGCTGAAAGATGCAGTGTATGCGAGATATCGCCGAGGCATAGAATTCACTAAATTTGATACATAATTGTAACCAGTAGAACCTTTATTTAAAGTATTCAAAATTATTATCAATATAATAAAGCAAATGTTACTATATTGTTATAAGTTACTTAATGCTGCTGCACCATAACCTCCAACTAATCCAGACCATGATCCTGCATTCGGTGTAGGTGCCCTAACCACATTAGAATTAGGACCCGACCCATTACTCAAGGTACCATTATGATGTTTTAACAGTCTTAAATTTAATGGATAAAGTTCCAACTCGGTTTCACCTGAACCTCGATTAGATTGAATAACCTATAAAAATATAATTTTATTATTTAAAGTTTTAAAAAACTACTTTTTTGTTGATTCAATATTAAATTAATTAAAATTATGTTATTATTTACCTGTCTAGGAAGTGCTGGTGAACCTCTATACCACTGCACAAGTGCTTTCCATAAAGAGTTGGGAACCAACTGAAAATCTCTGCCACGTAGCAGCATATTTCGTTTTAGCTGACCTCCTTCGCCTGTCAATGATGTTACTTTTGTGGTTGGCACAGACACAAGACCAGAATTGTTTATTGGACCAGGTTTGCTAAGACTAACTTTTCTACTCATTATTGGAGATTGAGTTGGACTAAAATAAATTATAACAATAATTTAAAACATTAGTTTCAATAATAAATTTGTTTCACAAAATTAGGTACATACGATTCTTGCAAAGATGAATAAGAAGTGATTGAACCAACTCTTCGATGACCACCAGTACTAGGATCCAGAGTAGTTATTCCAGTAACAACCACCTAGTATAAAATAAAAATCAATAAACAATATAAATTTTGATTATCTTATTTTATTTTAAAACTGTATACATACAGAAGATATATCAAGAGCAATACTATTTTCCAGAGATGATTGCGATCTTTTCGATGAAAGTTTTAAACTTGAAGTTTTTGAAAAAGAGCTAGTACTTTCAAAAGAACAATAGCTGGACATTTCACCGCCGTTCTAAAATCAATAGATTACTAATAACATAAGAAAAAGAGTATAAAAATATTTTTTTTCATTAACTTTACCTTATATGTATTTGAAACATAGTCATTCCAGTTTCGCCACCAATCTATTGAAATTAAATACCAGAGCTGACCAACAGCTAAGCCTCTACGTTCTTCACGTTCTAACCAGCCTTTTACAATTTCTCCCTCCTCAACACGTGATACAGGTCTCAAACCAAACACAATATGGCAAACCTACAACATTTTATTATACATAAACAGAATACTAAATTAAATAAAACCTATTTACTTGGAAAATTAAATTTAAAAAATCCATTGGTAATGAATTATGAACAGTCCACATCAAATATTCTCCAATTGCAAGACCTTTGTCAGTAGAACGTTTGATTAAATCAGATACAATTATCTCTTTTACTAAAAATTAACAAAATAAAAAATATTTTAATAACATAAGTACATAACTAAACAAATTAATTATGAATAATACCTGATTCGTCAGTAGCTGCTTTATTTTGAGTTGCTATATTATCTTCACATATGAAAAGCATAACATCAACCATTTTAGAAATTTCATCTCTCGATAAATAGCCATCTTGATCATTATCAAATACTTTAAAACAAACTAATAAAAAAATTATTAAAAAAATTTAGACAGAGATTTAAATTAATAATTCTTTTATTTAAATAATAAAATTATAACAATTTACATTTCTGTCGTTCAGTTAAAGGTCCTCTACAAGCAGCTGATATCCCACAAGCCATTTCTTTAAAATCTATGTGACCATCCATGTTCTCATCAAAAGCAGCAAACAAACCAGAGCAAACATTTAATGGCATAGGTGGACTTATCAAAGGTATCAAAGTTTTTAAGTCCAATTTCCCCGAAGAAGATTCACCTTTTACTGACCAGTAACATTTTTCTAATTCGATGATATCCGTTTCTTCCACTAAAAAAAATTGAATACCTTATGAAGTTAGGTTAAAAATATTTTCAAAGTAGTTATTGTTGAAAAGATCCTCCCTTGTATTAGTAACATTTAAAAAAAAAATGTCATATATTAAATAATATATTATACAAGGCAATTATCAAAAATTAATTATCTTTGCTTGATTCTAGAATATGAAATCGTTAAGAAAAAATCAGCAAACTTATAATTATTAATTACATTACATTTTTAAAAATAAATAAAAATAAAAAAAATACTTGCTTGATTTCCATTTTACTATCTTAAACATTAAATTAAGAACATCCATTTTTATTATATTTTTTATAGTATTTCTCATCATTAAAATGACAATACATATTATATTTATTATCAAAATTCTAAAACTAGCTTAAATATTGTTTATGAAATAAATTTTACTTAAAATATATATAACACAATAATACTATGAGATGATAAAAAATTTACTGATTAACTTCTATTATTTTTTTAACTAAAATGCATTAGATACTTACGATGAGTTACCCCAGCTAGTGTTTGATAGAAAGTTGGCATTTCTAATTCATTACTAAGAGAAACTGAACATGGTTTTGACAGTAACCATCGACTTAATGACGTAGCATCAGGATGTCTCGTTAACCAGGATCTAAATTCATCATAATTGACACGATCTTGCTGAAAGTATTATTATTGTAAATTACATAATTATTTATTTAGACATGTGAGAAAAATATTATAACTTACTTCTGAAAATAAGAATTGAACATGTTCTGGTACAAAAATACACTCAGACCCTTGGATAAGTCTTTGAAATTCATCTCGTAAAATAACATTTTCACTTTCATTAGAATATAAATTAAATAAAACTGAAAAATTCATAAAATAGTTATGATATAAATAAACAGACAATATTTTGATTTCTTAAATTAATTACTTACATTTGTATTTTTCTTCATTGGTACCCAGAGTTAAAAGTACCAATCCACAAACTAGATCTTTGAAAATAATACCTTTTATCGTTCCACCACAAGCTGAATATATATACTATAAAATATTCCATTATAATAGGTACAGATTATCAATAACTATGGTATTAAAAACATACTTCAGCAATTGATAGTGGAACCCCATCACCAAGTACTTCTTTAATGAACGAATGCTTAGTAATTGCTCCATTTACTGGCGACAGTCTTTTAAACGCTTCTCTCAGTCTCTTTATTTCTGAATCACTAACTGAAATACATGTACATTTTTTCAAATTGACAAAATAATAATAACTACCACCAAATGAGCATGATAGTACTATAATAAAATATTGATGGTTAATTATATTATGCTAGTACTTCTTTTAACTGCATCCTCATAAGTTATGCAGCTCGGTTTCGAATCTTTAGCTCCCATGTTGTAAAACTTGTCGCCCGAACTAGTAGTTGTATGACACAGACTGATTTCCTGGCGAGCGCATTTTGCGTCGATTTATTTTGTTGGCTTTTAAAACAGCAGCTCACAACTTTGTTCGAATACAAAAATTGCAATTTTGCAATGATCAGGACTGATAACAAAAAACAAAACGCCATAAATTATTATCCGCCATTACTCTCCTAGGTGATAAAAAAAAAAACGAACGAGTAGTTTATTTATTCTTTTTTTTTTTAATTCAACTAACTGATATTATATGCTATTATTTGGAATCGGTTTAAAATTAATACGAACGTATTATGACGTAGAAAATCGCGTAATTACTTCGTCATGTTCGAAAAAAAAATCAGTTTTCCGAACGACGACATAACACTATAATTTGTTGTCGTTATTGTCGTTGTTATTGTTGTTGTTGTTATTGTTGTCGTGATCGTGATGTAACGATCGAGGACGAGACGAGTGCGCGGGATCTCAAACGGATAGATTGAGAAATTAATAATGACTATTGACTGAATATGCGACGACGAGGGCGAAAAGCTCACTTATTGGTGTAGTTGTAGTACATGTTATGTTATTATAATAGATAACAACATTTCATGGCCAAATAATAATAAGAGTGACATGCTCGCGAGATAATAAACCCACGTCATGTGGTCATGTGTTTCTTGGCGGGGTGGAACGGGAAATAAATATTCATGGAGGAGACGATTAATCGATGTTTGGTGAAGACGGTAATTGGGTACTTACTACTTATAAATATTATTATATTATATAATCATCTGTCGCTATTACTCCGAGTAATTTACTCACTAATACTGTGCTAATACAACTGTATCCATCGACGGCGTTGAGGCGTCGACGTCGACCAACTTACACCGTCTGTCGTCTGTGAGTGTGTTGTCTGTGCGACTACTGCGATTGTGCATGTGCTCAGTGCTGTGCAGTGTGCTGCGTGAGAGCAGTAATACGTTAATAATTTTCTGTTATTACTCACTTTTAATATTATTATAGATTAGTTAATAGTTATTAATTATTGCTGCAGTTTTCATATTATTATGCGATTGATTTTACGTCTTAGAGCATAATATAATGGTAATTTACGGCGTAGCCTGTGGGATAATAATTTAAGTTGTTTCATAAATTTACCTATAAATTATATATTATAAACATAAACACATACGCATGCCATCGAACACGCGTATTTGTCAATTAGGTTCCATCAATATATTAAACAAAATTTGTAAAGACTAATATACCTGAGTATCTGACAATATTTGTAGTAACAAATGAAAAGTATAATAGTTAAATAAAATTATAAAGTATTTAATAAAACTTGTATATTTTCAAAGAGGTATAGCAGCGAGGTGACTACCAAAATACCTGGACGATTGTTATTTTCTAATATATACAAGTTAATTCATCATTTCTAACGAAACTGAATCAAAATTGTTACGTGTAACTGTGTAAGGTTCTCTCCATGTATATAGTCCATCATTTATATTTCGTATTTTAATAATAAATAATACCAAGACGAAAATAAGTCACAAGTCACCGTGAAAACCATATGATACCCATATGTCCTTAGAATAAAGTTTTTTTCAACATCTAGATCAGGGATGGGCAACTCAAAATTACTATTAAGGAACCAATTTTTATAATTTTAATGTCCAATTGGTCATAAAAAGAAAAAAACAAAGATTTTGCTCATCAGTCACAACTGATGACAATTTGTTGAAACCACCAAATGATTGAATAAAATTGCAGTTTTGCAGCATTAAATATATCACTTCCTTTAGATAATTCATTTCTACGTTTTACGATAAACATCTATCGAATTTAAAAATATAATAAAATAAAATTTAGTTATGTAATTTGAAAATGTAACATAGGCCAGTTAAAAAAGGTTCATGGGCAGCCAGTTTCCCATCCCTGGTCTATATGTTATATTGTTATTTACATTAAAAAGTAAAAATTAATAAAATAAATTAAAGCTCTGAAGCAATATAAACTTTTAAACAGTAATAAAACTATAACTATTACTTATAGTTATAGTACACTAATAATAACCCTGATATAGTGATATTAATATATCATAACTAATAAAATCATTCGATATTTTGATGTTTTTTATTAGAAGAAAAATTATCACAGTAAAAATATATTAAAATACCAGCAAATGGAATTCATTTAACTTGATAAAATATAAAATATTAAACAATATTTTTGAAATGGACTCGATGGACGATGAGTAAGATGGTTCAACAATTTACAACTAATAAGATTTACATTTTGTACGGTTATGGTGTTGGTGATTATTAGGGATGAGAAATTATTGAAATTTCATTTTTTTCCATGTCTTCTATTTATAGATAAGTGAGTTAAAATTTTGTTCTATAACCTATAGTAAGTTCATATTTGTAGTTTTTTTTTTTTACATATTTTTGAATATTTTGGTATTTTTTCAAGAAGAACATATTAATGATTTTTCGTGCATATAAATGCATTTTTAGACAATATGTATTAATATTAATTTATTTTTTATACAATTTATCCCATAAAACAATAATTGAACATATAAAACCTGTTGTTTCATAATCATTGAATAATTGTTAGTTGATACAATGAAACAGAGGACCAGGGGTGTATTTTTTATAAGGAAACAAAGAGGAAGGCAAGTAACAGGGAAGATTGCTACAAACCAATCTCAGGATTGCATACTGAAGAAGAAGACAATGAAACAATGGACTGCTTATAATTTAGAGGCATGAAAAAATAATAATAATTAAATGTAAGTCTCAAATCAATATACTTTTTAGATTTATAAAATTTTCCCATTATAAAAATATTTATTCAGACAATCGTAGTCATTTAGGTGTTGAAAATGTTCAAATGTCATAAATGTCTAATGTACCAAATTTATTTACATTTATAGATGCATTTATTTTTTGGTTGTGAAATAATTTAATAAATAATAATAGTAGTTAAATCAAATTAGTAAATATTTAATTATATAATAACATAAACCAATTTTTATACATATTTTCGTGTTTTTTTTTTGTATGTTTTTATCAATTTTACCTGCTATAATTTCTCATCCTTAGTGATAACTACGGCCCGGATTTAAATGGGTGGTCGTCGTTTCCGCCAAAAAACTCGATTTTCGTTTCCGCCAATTATTGTTTCCGCCAAAACGAAAAAGGTTTGATTTTCATTTCCGCCAAATCTATTTCTACCTACCTGTCTACATTATAGTTTGAGAACCATTTAGAGTTACCCAGGGGCCACCACGAGGAGGTGGTTCTCATTGACCCCCCAAAAAATAACTTTGAAAAATTGACTTAATTTTTGGATTTAAGTTAAAAATTTGAATTTGAATTAAATTAAGTAAATTTATTAATATATCTAGTAGTAGTTCTATACTTCTATAATTAATTATTAATTATTATTTTGAATAATTATTGCATACCTTTTTTAAAAATGTCATTCTTGAAATTGTTTTACTTTTGTATTCGTCTATTGCGTTTGTTGTTTTTAATACTAGTTTTTTTATATTACATCTTACAGGTTTTTGCATGCCTAAGTTGCAACTGTTAATTTGAATGTATACGTTGTTTTGAACATTCGAGATTAAAATTTTTAAAAATGTATTATTATGTGGATGTGATTTATAAAATTGTTCATTAAAATGTGCGTGGAAAGATTCACAATTATTTGTGGTTCTGGTCTTCTGGATTTACTTGCACTAAAATTGGACCATATTGTTGGCGGAAACACACTATTTTCAGAGATATAATTGTCAGTTAAATAATCAGCATATTTATAGTATGCTGACTCTTCTGGTATTATAGACATAAAATCGTCGACAAATGAATCTGAAACTTCTTGAGGATCTAAAAATGTTAATCCGAATGTAGTCCCAGATCCCGATAACACAGACACTGCTGAAATATCTACACGTGATATAGATTAAATCGATTTATATTTATTTGTAATATTATGTAGGTATTTCTACGTTAAAAATAAATTATCTCTTTATGATATCTTCAATATACCATGGCTTATCGACATGGTACATGTACATCGATGGTCGATAGCACTACAGACAGACTAGGGGTTCTCAAGCTCCAGCTCAATAATATAGGTAGAAATAGATTTGGCGGAAATGAAAATCAAACCTTTTTCGTTTTGCCGGAAACAATAATTGGCGGAAACGACTGACGCTCATTTAAATACACTTAAAACCATACAAATATGCTTTAAAAAAATATCAAAAAATGACCTTAAAATGTCGTATATTTTTTTATTCAACTTGTAATTTATAAATAAGCTATAATCATTATTTATTATTTTATTAAAAAAAAAAAAAAACTGAAAATTTGAAATGATTACTTGATGCTGACACGCTTACGTTTTGGCCGTTTTATTGAAATATTGATCATTCTAAACATACCAAAATATAGATTAAAATGTATGTAAAATTTAAATTCTCTAAGAGCCTATTGTACTTATTAAATTTTGAGCATTGCATTGTCGCATTGAACAATAATATATATTGTTTAATAATAATATGTTCAAACTCCAAAGATCTTCTATTTATCGTATATTGAACAAATATGCATTAAAAACCAATAAAATGCTCTAAAAATGAAAAAATGTCGAAATATGCAAAAAAATGCAAAATACAATTTGTAGCTTCGAAACCCTCGTTACATGAAACGAATTATGTACTTAGAAAACATTGTGTAAGATCAACCAAAAAAATATGCACTGCATTGAAATCCGGGTCCTAGTGATAACTGTTTGCTATTTTGCTAACTAAAATAAATATTATACTTGACTTCACTTAATAATTAGTAATAAATAATGATGTGTTTTTTACGTTAATTTATAGAAAAGTAACATAAATATTAGATATTACTATACCTATTAGTTTAGAAAATAAAAAAAAAATGGTATAAATATTTGTTAACAAAAATGTGTAGTTAATAATAGTGGTGCGGTACGTCGTACGTTATCGACAGTACCAATTATTCATTTAAAAAGCTAAATCCATAAAATAATATAATTATGAATATTACAATTTTCTCAGTTTGCGTTTGAATTCGAACGCACATTTTTAATTTTGTAAATTATTATGAAAATTAAAATTAAAACTAATTGGAAAAACTATTTTCCCTTTTTTTATTATATATTATAGCAATTTAAATATCGATTTTGTTCATAATAATTTACCTATATATTAATATATATTATATATTATGTGGCATGATAATTTATATGTGGAATGTTTTCCATATAAGCAGTGGTGGCACAAAAACTTAGATTACCCGACGCAAAATAATGCAGTGGGCCTTTTATAGTTTTAGAAATTTGTAAGAAAAGGGGTATGAGGGACATGAACCAACCTTCAATTTCATCTCTATATCGCCCTTTCTATTAGGCTATAATAATAATTATAAACATATTATATCACTCTAAATAAATAGTACGTTTCATCTGTTCCACAATTATTATTGCAGACTTTAATGAGCAAATACTGCACATAAAATAATCTACAAGCGGTATGTCAGTATTTTTTCTAAATATTAAATTAGATTTATTTTAAAGTAATTTAATTTTACCTAGTTTTTTCTAATGATCATTGTATTTTTAAATTTTGTAATAATGATGATCTGATTTTTGGATTTCATACATTCTTTGATGGACTTTCTGGAGTCATAGGCTCGTGGATCATTTTCCGTTGTTCCATCCTATCAATATAGCGTATTATCCATTTGATATATAATAAGAAACCCACCTGACATCACCGTATGGCGTATAGGATACTGTTAAACATTATCTCAATATTTCGTAATAGGTAGTTTGTAATTATAAAGTGATTGTACCATTAATTTATAACAATTAATAACACTATATAATATTATATTTTTTAAAAACCCTTCCTCCATCCAAAAATTTTTTGCTGTATTTGCCTTTATTTTAATGAGTACAAAATACTACCAGTAAAATGTATATTAATTTGAAGTCTAATATCTTGTGAATTGATGATGATGATTTATGAAAAAATTAATTTTTATTACGTTTTATTTGGGCAAAATGAAATTCAATAGAAATTTTTTTGATTGTTGGATATTATTATTTATCATTATGATTTATAATAAATATCATTATTACATTGTAATAAATAAAAATGATATACTATATATGTTATCGCGTCAGCGGGTCGAGTGTTGATTACTATGTATTACCGACTTAGAGACAATCTAACAACGACATATATACATATATATATATATAGAAATATAATAATTTCAATAATCTATAAAAGTGTTAATTACGTTATAATTGCTATTTATTATAATAAAATATGTAGGATTGTGACTGAATGTTACTGCTCTGTATTATTTTAATATTACTAAAGTATACTATTCGATAATTCGACAATTTTTGGATTGCAATTACCATCACAATAATTATATATTTTTTTGTATATACATATATAACATATGAAAGTAGTTAGTAGATAAAATAAACTCCGAAATCAGATCACTTCATTAGGTCTGTCATTTTATTTAAATTTTACTTTATCGATTACTAATATTAATTATATATATGATGTAGCTGCCTGTATTATGTACAGTGTACACTATATACACACAACAAGCCTTCTGCCAACATATTGTATATTTTATTAATATGATAGTACATGATTATTATATATTTAATTATTTTAATATATTTTATGCTCACTGGTCAGTAAAACTTGTTCAAGATGGCGATCTATTTACGATCTATTTAAGATCAAAACTAAGATTTTGTTATCACGCAGATTTCCATTTAGAATAAGAAGTGTATTTGATGCGAGCGGCTTGGACAAGTTATATTCACGCTGTATATTATTTTAATATACATACTGCGTATATATTGAAAATTATTATAATTATAATTTATAACTATAATCTATTATAGGACACTGATTTAAATTTTAGATTCTGAGTGAAGCGATGAATGCTGTATTATATTGATTTTACAATGTGTATTATTTTTTTTACGTGTGTCTGTCTGTCACCATATTTGGAAGCAGTAAAAAACTTTGATTTTCAACTTTGTAGGTATTATTTCTAATAGATTTTTAGATCTAGTTGGTATTTTGAGGGTCAACACATAAAAAGTCTAGTACTCTTCTTAATAATCAGAAGAGACAAAATTGATTTCTTTATTATATTATAATTTAAAAACAAATAATCGCAGAAACTTGGAATATTCACCAAATGTTTATATTTTTATTTTCTATACATGGAATAATTTTCAAAAACTGTTGATTCTTTTTAAGCTATTTATAGGTAATACTGTAATAGTATTTTTTTAATATTATAAATGCATTTGCAATTCAAATTTGTCAAAATCACAAACTTTTGAAACTACAACTTGCAAGTATTTTGTTGTAGATAATTTATAAAATATTCAATTTTTATATCTATTATTATATGGTTAGAAAATTTAATTTAATTTTCCTTAGAAGTAGTTAATACTGAAATGAAAAATTTAAAAAAATCTATAAACATAATTATTTTTTATAGACATTTGAAGTACAAATTTGGACGAAATTACATAATTAAACAATCAATAACGATGTCAGACGTTCATTATTTTATCATAATTTAAAAACCTTATTCGTAAGGACTTAAAAATTGTATGTACCTATAAATAAATAAATTATGAATTTTACTATATGCAATGATATTTTTTAAATATATAGATATTTTCTATTTATAGTTTTGTATCATGAGTCAATATGAACCTATTCAAAACTTTTTAAGTTAAGATGATATTAACTAAAAAGTTAATAAAATAGTAACAATAATATGATATATGACATATAAATTAGTATTATAATAATACAAATAAATATATATTATATTCAAAAAAAATATAATAATATACTTTTATAGTTTATACTGTATTATAAATATGTGTGTATATAAGTTATAATATCACTCAAATATGAAATAATAATAATTATTATAATTTATTAAATATATATACAACAATAGATCAAATAATAAAAAAAATGCCATTAAAGGACTTTGATTAACAAGTAAGTAAATATAAGTATAGTTTTATTACTCACACACAACTGTCTAAAATCACCTATAAGCACCAAAGATGTGATTACCTAACTGCTTAAGTTACCTACTGGCTACTTAGTAAAGTTAGTATATACTAATAGTATAGTTATATAATAATACTTTAACTAATTGACTTAGAATAGAGGTTTCCAAACTGTGGGTCTGGTTATATTTTTAAATAATATATTTTTTAATTTTCTAATCTATTACTTTTCGTTGATGTTCAAATTCAGTTTTATCACGGACAATCGTTATCTGTGAGCAAAAAAAAAGTCGTTTGTAGGTCATCAAATTTTAAAAATTCCCAAAATAGGTCGTACAATAAAAATTTTGGGAACCTCTGGCTCAGGGCCGTCTAAAAGCTTTTTGAGGCCCTAGGCAGTGGTATAATGGGGCCCCTACGACTTGGACAGAGTATTATTTTATTAAAACAGGTAAATAGGGCGGTGGTAGATAAGAAATTATAGTTGTCAAGGGGGTGGGTCCCTCACCCATAAAGGTGGGGGACCTTGAATTTACCGCTGTAATAGTAACTTTAATTAATAATTATGTATAGGTACAAAGTAATACCTTCAGAAAAAGTATATAATGACCTTATCTTAGCATTTTTGTGGATATTGGTTAAAAAAAGTATAGGTATGTCTATATATACCTAATACACATGATAAGTATAAAGAAATATATTTGTAATTGTTGAAATATATATAATTTACATGTTAAAATCTCATTAATAAAAAAAATTGTATATAAATAAAATAAATAAGATCTGTATCTGTATGTATGGTATATCTATACATATATGCCTTTTTCAGTTTTTCTAAATATCTATGATACCTACTGCTCGCTGTATGGGTAACAATGTAACTACATGATATATGCTGAGTTTCCACAATATTATTATACAATATACACAGTATAGAGACATAAAGTTAAATAATAAATATGTTTTTATGAAATTATATATGACATTTTGTTACTAATATCATCCTACTGTCCTAGACTCTAGGTATAATCTTAAACGCTGTACAGAACATGACACGATTTAGTGTAAACTAGACCAGGGGTGGCCAACCAGTCGATCGCGAGATGAATTTGAGTCGATCGCAACACCTTTTCCCATTTTCATAAAATTTTGAATTTTTTTCAGAAAACAATATTATTTTTTTTTTTTGTAAATTTGTATATTTTTGTATATCCCAGGAATATAAAAATTATATTTAGAAAAAAGCAATAAATAAAACGAGATTATACACAAATATCGAATAAAAGAACTGTAACACACATTAACAACCTTTTTTTTTTTTTTTTTGTCGATCGCGACAACCTAGAAAATCTCGGAGGTCGATCGCAAGTCTGTTAAAGTTGGCCACCCCTGAATTAGACTACCTATAGGCATAACGCATAACAATTGTCAAATGTAAATTATTTATTACTTTTTCAATTTATTTATTTTAGAAAAATATTATTTAATTTCCGAATACTTGCAATACTTCTAAAATCCAATCAAACAGAGTAGGAGAAAAAACCTGAATACACATTATAATATGTAGCGAACCTGTTATATTAGACGTTTTAAATGATGTCGCAGGAATGCGGTATATCTTCAAAGTGATTAGAAACATTAAAAATTCAAATAATGTAGGTAATTTAAATATTCTTTTAGTAACAAAATTGTTAATAGAGACAATATAGATAGTCGTTAATATTTAATTAAATTTTAAAAAATACAATGTGTATAATGTATAGGTACCTACATAAATAAGTTGACATTCACTATAAACATGGTCATTGGACACTATTATGTATTTATGTACATTATATACATATAATATATGCATATTTAGTAGGTATTGTGATAATGGAGTTTCTATATTATCTCACAATAAAATAGTGAGATGGTTTAGCATATGCATGTATTATTAGGTATGTAAATGGTTTTTAAATTAATATTTACATTACATATAAAACGCAGATAGTTTATTTATTTTGAAGACCACTTTACCTGCATATATAATATGTATGGTTAAAATGTTAAATAAGAAGGATATTTAAATACTTGATATTGTTTGTATAGGTAATTATTAGGGTACCTAAATAATATATTTTAATTTTTTAAATTAATACAACGATAACTCTAAATTGTCTAAATTTGTTTTAAAACTTTTCATTTTAGAAAAAAAAACATACCAAATTGTTTTTTGAAGTGCACTAGTGCGTATACGTATATTTTTAATTTTATCATTGGCATAAATATTAAATAGATTTATTTTGGACAATTATATTTTTAGTAATAAACAAGTCTGTAATGGTGCAATTATCTTTATTCTTTAAGTGGACTTTTCAAACAACAATACTTGGAAATTATTGAAATTAAAAATTTACTATTAATATTTGGAGCTTACATTCATATTAATAATTATATTTTCTACAGTTTGGTATTCAATTTGAATATTATACTAAAATATATGTATACAATATATGTGTAATGATTAATGAATGTGTATATATTTCTAATATATTGTGAGTTATACATCATATTTGTTTACACTATTCAGTTAATTTTAAATTATAATAGTTGCTTTATAATCAATGGCATTCAGCCTAGCTAATAGGTATGTAGGTAATCTTTATTATAATAATTTATATAATTTACAATCAATATTTTATTTTATAACTAGGGGTCTAGGGCTCGGATTTCAAAGCAATTACATTTTTTTTGGAATGTCTTATACAATGCTTTCGAAGCTAAAAATATGGTTCAAGTACCTTCTTCAGAATTTAACTAACAATTTTTCGGGACATATTTAGTATAGTTAGTATAGTTATAAAAACGAACTGCTATACTGAGTGACGAGTGTCGATGCGTGAAATAATCTATAGGTATTCTATATACACACGTATACGAGCAGTAAACACGTGTGTGGATACAATAACTACACACCGTGTGTCATCCAAACATACAAATTACAAATATTACTGATAATTAAAATATATAATAATTAATAGATACAATTTTATACATAAAACTATGAATTATGAAAGTATGAAGCACTCTTTGTTCTTAAACCTCTTGGGCTCAATCCCTATGCATTTGAGGACCCTATTTCATAGGCGTAGGTAAGGGGGGTTGGGTGTTCACGTATCCCTCAAAATTAAAAATAAATAATTCATATTTATAATTTTAATGTTTTATAGTATTAATATAGACCTAAACCAAAACCCCCTCCGAAAATATTTCTTATCTACGTCATTGCAGGGTTAATGGTTATATAACTGTTGTAATTGGATTACATTTATTTCAGTCGCGGGTTCCGGTTTATTTTTTATCCCTTTCATTTTAAATTAATTATTAGATATCATGAAAATCAAATAAATTAAGAAAAAAATACTAGGAACGAACAAAAATCACGATTTACGATTACTAAATATTTTCTGTATAGAAAGGAATTTGTATAGGTTGCATTTATGGTTTATATATTATGTGACTATTGTGATTTGTGCCTACTCAATGAGAAGACTTAATTATTACTTATCAGGCGATTAGGGTTTTTTAAAAGATAATCAAATCTGCATCATATTTTAAAATAAATTTTAAAATAATTATGATAATTGTTTATAAAATAAAGGAATGTAATAATATATGTGTACCAGTACACTATTTTAGTATATTCTATAATCAATGGCAGGCATTAGGCATATACTACAATATAATAGCAGGTCGTATAAATTCGTACAAACAGCATTTTATTGAATTTTATTACTGTTTATTGAAAGTTATTCATTTTCATTAAATTATTGTTATTATCCCAGTACATTTTTCATTCTCCCCGTACACACATCATGTTAAAAAAAAGTGTAGGTACTTACTAATAGTTACAACTTTTAACTTGTTTCACTACTTGTTTCAGTGGTTGTTGGTCAAAAGGAAGTGCTGGTTTTATAAAATTAAGAATCTCGTAAAATAATGACCTATTTTCATTAAAAAAATTAAATTTAGTTTAGACAAGATAAAATATTTTATACTTTTTTTAAAATTTATATATAATATGAATATTATACAGTATTTGTGTAGTTACTACTTACTAGTTTTGTAAATAAATTTCACCGGAGCCGGTATATGCATAGGGAGCGTCTATACTTGTCAAACTTGACTTGTGTAAATATTTGCATGTTAGCACCATATTTTTTAAAACTAATGTTAATTAACCAAGATTTTGGAGGTAAAAATTTTTAAAAAACGCGAGCCAAACTGCAATATTGATTCTAACCTTGTATCAAAGAAAAAACGGATATACGTATTACTTATTTATATTTTGCGATGAGAAATGTGTAAATAATTTTTAATATGAGTATTTTGTAAACGAAGAGATCATCGGCTTTGATGTATAGTAAATTATTTTATTTTATTCCACGCTCAAATGCTCAATTATTCTGAAATTAAGTCGCTGATTGGTGACTTACGAATAATTACGGTTGTATTATACTAATATTAGTAATTACTAATACATAATAATTATTATCATCGATCAATTATGGAGCCTAGTTACAAGTTTAAGTGCAATAAAAATAGGTATTTTGACTTCGTCTAACTAATACAAGACTTTAAGAATCCTTAATTTTAACTTATTATTTTTTATATTAGTGATTATAATCTATGATCAAATTTAGAGGTTAAATTAAAAAGCATATTATTATCTTATTCCTCACGTAGTTTTTTTTTTTGATAATTTATTTTTTTTCGCAAGTTATGAGCATTTTAGACATTTTAGTACAAATTTACAATTTTTAAATGCTCATAATTTGCTTTAAAAATTAAAATTTAAAAAAAAAGACTGCTCTATGTCCTGGTTAATTTTCTTACCTTTAAATTTTATAATAAGTTAATTCGTTCTAGTATTAAAAAATAATTGTAAAAAATGGATTTTTTTGTACGTAAAATTTGCAATTTATGCGTTAGTAAGATACAAATGAGACAGTACACGTGGGCACGTCTTTTTAGTTATTTCACTGGTATTCGTGTTAATATTATTATATTATAATAGTTGTTCGGTGGTATCTGTAATCTGTATTCTATAGTATTATTAGATACTTAAATACTTTAAAGTATTTGATCATTGATAATTTATTCATATTAATTCGTGGTAATACTAATATAATCACAGAATTTCCATACTATAGGACTATACAGAACTAGTAAGTCTATAAGACTATAAACTGTAATAACACAGAACAGTTATAAGAAATACAGGCTTTTCATGTTTTAATCTCAGTATGCACCGCTCTAGCTCTACCGAAATCTCATGGAAACATCGATTTTGTATTTTTACATTATGGTGAGTCAATAACAATAACTAAATAATATATATTTTACATTTAATACGTGTGAATCTGTAAAACATTTACAATTATAACCGGCATCGCAAATTACGAAGTCATTTACACAGCCTAAATGCCCAATGTACCTATTGGCTATTAATAGGATCATAAAAGATATTAAAAAATAAAAAAATAAAAATATATAGACATTCTAAATTCTAATAATATTTTCGTGTGTCTTGTGTGACTACTGACTACCTACTGTTCAACTGTTGTCAATGAGCTAACCGTCTATAGCAGCCTAACCTGTATGCCGTACAGAAGTCGGTAAGTACTCAACACGGCGTTGTGTTTTACTTATTCTTATCTATTGTAATTATGTCCACTAGTTCCTTTAGTTCCTTATCAAAAATGTAATATATGTATAAAATTTTAGGTAAACAGTAAAGCGACTGAATTACTGAAGTGTGATTTGTAGAAAAAATGCTTGTTTGTATGTAATGTGCACTTTAAATATTCAATATTTCAATTACGATCGATTAAATTATCATTGATAACGGCGGAATTGGCCGGTAAGACAGTACCAGGACGACTTCAAAATGAACCCAAACGTAAACGAAGAAGATACCAAATATTGTTTCAACTGGTAAGCTTCAATATACAATACCTACTTGATCAACAGTTTTATTTTACCACTTACACTCATCAAAACCGAAATTACTAGATAAATATTAATAATTGGTTCTGTTATAATTTAGTCTTGATATATGTGACCCATTACAATTTTGTGTATGGTTTTAACAGTTATAGTATGATTATTTTACCAACGACCGTTCTGCTAACATATACTATATACACAATACTTCCATGCAATTCCAATAGGAAGTAATCATATTGAAACTAATAAAAAATGTTTTATTCCAATGTTAATTTATAATTTCAAAGTTTTAACCTTAACTTATATAAATATATAAATGCTTTTTGCTATATCTTTATTTAAAATTTTGACTCTCAGTGCATAATTAATAAGGATAGTTACAAATTATTATTATTTAGTTGTTTTTTTACATGTAATATTGGTACCTATATCATTGAATTTTAATCCAAAAAGCAAATATTTCAAATACCTAAGCTAAATATAAGTATATATAAAATTATTGATACTTAAAGAGCTTATATTAATCTGAAAATAATCCAATTGAATATTATCATTGAATACTGACAATAATTGAGCTTTTAATTGGTTACATGGGCAATTTTTTTTATATTTACTTATTTAAGTAGTATATCTGACTTAACTTTATGGGCAAAGAGGTAGAATTAAATTTGTAGAAAATTTTTTAAATTTTAAGAATTTGGTAAGAATATAAATTAAATGGATTGTAACAAAATTCTGAGTATAGTAAATTATTATTATTAATAATAATAAAATAATTTTACTTATTATGCACCATTCAACCATTGTCACTAGTTACTTATACATTTTACTATTTGAACCTTGTACTTAAATAGTTCACCATATTTAATCATAAAAGTTAACCATTTGTTTTGCAGTAAACAATTGATAATTTATGAAAAAAAAATGTATTCATATTTTATTATAAATTATAAATAATATAAGCAAAAAACGTTTTTGATAGTTTGGTTCCTAGTTATGATGATCTGCTGTACTTACCATTGATTTATATCTTACATACTCCAAAATATGTGTGATTGTGATAAAATAACTAAAAATATTTTAAGATTTAATAACACCTGATAGTTACTGAATGTAAGTACTATTCTCTTGTGCATTAAAGATTGCAAGTGCTAAGTACCTACTGCAAATGAGTATTCTAGATAATCTATTCCATATTGATGTTATAATCATTAATCGTGATTGTTTATTATTCACTTACACCTTCTAATGTTCATTAAGATTATATAATACGTTTTTATTATACTGTAATAAATTTGGAATTATTGAATTTATATATTCATATGATAGAATCTATCGAGGAAATTATAATAAAATAAATAATATATCAATAGTATAAGCTTAAGTATAAAACTGTAAATAATGTAAATTTTCTTCCTTTTATTTTACATCATAGTAATAGAAAATAGTGTTAGTAATTTGCACCAAAATTAGTATCTATGTATTCAATTATCAAGTATTAAATTATTTTGTTGGTACTCTCGTTGACATCGAGACTTACTGAATGATAATAATACATTTTTGTGATTTCTAAGTAATCTCTGTCTTATTTGGTAATCATTATAAAGTTTGATGTTTGGTCCATTGTAATTGCTTTATTACTCATAGTATTTAATATTGTTTTATTATATATATATAAATATATAAATAATGCTTTTATTATACTATCTATATTTTTTATGTATTATTGTTGTTAGATAGCTTTAAAGTCAATACTAATAACTGTCCTGTAGTTTTTGCATGCAATGGATTTTAAAACACTCATTTCTATACCTTTATTTTGTTTATTCTGCTACCCTCCTATCCATACAAATGATTTCTGAGGTAATAGGTATTATAAATATATTTATGATAAAAATCAAGATTTTTCTTATATATATCACATCACACAAAATTATTTCAAAGAAAATATATCAATATTTTGTTGGGCAAAATTGTATGGAGGTAGATTTTTTTTCTTTGTACATTCTTTGGAGATAAATTAGAAAACATATATTTTATAGCCATGTACACCATTTGCCCACCCATTAGCTATAGTATTGATTTTTGTATTATAAATTGTATTGATAGTTAATTTCCTAGTTTTATGTAATATTTTTCTTTTTATTTTTGCTTGTGTATAAAATAAATTAAAGTAGTACAATAAACATACCTGTTTAATAATTTTGTGATTATTAACCATTATTTTAGGTTTTTGATAGTTTCAATAACACATATAAATATATACACACTCAATTTACATGGATTTATTCAACTATATATTATATACTAATCTAATGTTTATTAATATCACGCTCTTTGTTATCAAATAATTATATATTTTATGATCATAAAATATATTTTTATTGTTTTAGCCGAAGAAATATTCCACTTGTTAACCATGTAATGCACACTGCATACTGTCACCGTAACCTGAAGCTTTGCATGAAATGTGATGAACCGTTCTTAACTTCAGAGTATGAAGAGCATCAAAAAACTATGCACTCGATTATTTTATGCAATGCTTGTTCTGAAAAACTTGAAGCAATGGATTTAGAATCACATAAAGTATGTTATTTTTATGTTATTTTTAAATTTTGGTATTGACATATGTTACGTTAATTAGTTAAATGATTGTTGTCACCGTATGCAAACATGTAAATATTGTGAGATTGATATGGAAGCTTTCTCGTTACCTGCACATATAGATATGTGTAGTAGTCGTACAGAACGGTGTAAAAGTTGTGGACAATTTATAATGCTGAAATATTTGGCTGTACATCAGGAGTCCCACGAACGCAAAGAATTACTTAATAGTAAGAAACATTATGCGGTATTGGATATTTGATTTGATATTTTCTATACTTTTGACTATAGTTGCCAAACCAGTACTAGATGACAGTCCAGGCAGTTTGGCTGCATATCCACCATTAATAAAAAAAGTGCCAAACATTGCAGTAACTGCAAGACCAACAACAAGAACTACTAGCATGCCCACATTGAGACTACATGAGCCAGCCATGACTAATCATAGGGTTACGCCACCAGTCAAACGCAACAATGATCAACCTCAAATTAATACTCACAGCAATAATGATAATACACACAAAGATCCAAAAAAAAATATGCCAATAGTAGACACACCAAGTGGTAATCTTTTACTTATTTTTTTTATTAATGATTCAAAATTTTGATAAAAATAACGTTTTTGTTTATTTTCAAAGAATTTATATTATTGATTTTATTGGTCACAATTTATATAAATTTGATAATTCTAATTTTTTTTTTTTAAGTTAGAATTATTTATTTTTGATAGTTAATATTGTATTATATCTTTGTCATTTCATATTATGTAAAAATTTGGTTTATTCATAAGCAAAATGTATACATTTGAATATTTGATCAAATGTATTAGTTTTACATAAATATCAATATGTTATTATATTTTAAATTATTTATTTCAATTATTAGAATTAAAACGATTTTCTTTTACTAGATCTAGATGATGACGATGATGAATTTCCTATACTTGGTGCTTATTCAATTCCTAATAACCATTCTGCAAATATCAATAATCATTTAACAAATGAATACAACAATTTTTCCGATGCATTTAATAGTGTTAAACTACCATGCGAGTTTTGTCTGGAAATGATTGACTCAGAAAATCTTGTTTTGCATGAAGTAAGTTACATTATAATGTTCTTTGCATAGTAAGTGTAATTATTTTTCAATTGATATTTTGTAGACTGGATGTCGTCCTGATTTGGCAACATTTCATAATGTTTTGCATACAAATAATAAAAATACCAACGACGAGAATGATATGTTTCCAACTCCACCTAATGACTTGGATACCTCCAGCAGCAGTGGCGACAGTGAGCTGAATTTGAATACATTGAGTTTAAGTTCAGAAGATGAAGATGATAGTGAAAAAATCAATGTTGAAAAATTACCTTGTGAATTTTGTGAAAAATTAATCTCTATTAAGAAGTTTTTAAACCATCAAGTAATTATTTTGTAGTTATACTAATATTTAAATGAGACATTGGAGTAACAAAATAATTTTTTAAGTACTCATATTAACATTTTTAATTTAATTAGCTCCATTTGTAGTAAAATATTTTAATTAATAAAATGGTTTTTCTAGTGGAGATGTGAAAAATTACATTTGGATTTACCTGTGATAAATAATTTTGATAAAGATGTATATCCACAGCAACTTATTAATATGAATACAAAGTTCCCAAAATCAGTAAACTTACTTGAAACTCAGCGTAATTTATTGAAACCAACATCTGGTAATGATGGTAATATATTATTGCACTTAATTAATATGTTCTGGTATAGTAAAATTTCAGTGTCTTTTATCATGTATCAGGATTTATCTATTGATTAGTATTTATTAGAATTTAAATAGTCTTATAAAATAAATCTAAATTATAAGCTTTAAAGATGATTTCCTTTTCTAACTAGTAAATATATAGAGTTCCACTTTTGCTAGATACAATTTAAATGCCGGTTTACAGTCGGATTATTTTTATTTATAATATTTAATTTTAAATAATAGATGTTTACAATTGTTACATTAAAATATATTATATAGAAATATGTTATAATAAATTATTATCAAGATTCACCAGAGATATTGCTTTTCTTAGAGTTGGTTTGTTTTTTACTGTATCTATGTAGTATCTTTCTTGAACCCTTACATCTAGTATTGATGTTTAAAGTTTAAAAGGCTATGTTACGTATAGTCTGTCTCACAAAATTGAATATTATTCCCACTGAGACTGGGTAGGTACTCGATTCACATTTGGTTTGGCAACGGTTCATAGCTCAGTCTACATGCACAAAATAAATTATTGACATACTATAGTAACATCAGTGTGTCAATTGATCCAGGAACTAAGCTGTTACTGTAGACCAGAGGTTCCCAACTTTTTTTGACTCCGGCATCCTTAGTTATTTTCTAAAATCCGTAGGCATCTTATGATCTATACTCTAAACTGAATACATTAGTTATATATTGTGTATTTATATTCTGCAACTTCCGTTTTATTTAGCTAAGTGCCTGAGTATAAACAAAAGTAACACACACATATTATACTGTACAATAGGTTTTATACTATAGTCTATAGTCTGTTTTATTACTCACATTGCTTTATTTTTCAAATAAATTTGCGGCATCCTGGTTAAGAACCTCTGCTATAGACTAGTGGTCGGCAACCTTTTTGGACTCTCGGGCCATATTCAAGAATTAAAAAGAGTTTGTAGGCCAGATAAAAATAAAAATTTTACATTCTTAAATTATTTTCTATGAAAAAATACTGTCTAAAACTTTGAAATAATGATATAAATTTAAAAAAATATTATTGTTCTAAAATTTAAAGCGGGCAGTATACAATGGCGGCGCAGGCTATCGGTAGCCGACCACTGCTATAGACCATACCACAGAACAAATTAATTGTAATATAAGACTAAAAGACATTTACCAGACATGATCAATATGGCACCAGAAAAATCCAAGTATTATAGAAATAATACTTAATAGTCTTATAAAATTTTGTTATGTATACGTATTTTCATGTCCAATATCAGAGTTCTTAATTTTAACTCTATTTCAGCTCCAGATAATCTATCTCATAGAACATTGACATTGAGAAACTGTGATGCTAATGCTCAATCTTCGGCATCTTCAATATATGACCCACAAATGAGACAGATGCTACCACGGGTTAAACTGAATAGACAAAATCCAAGTAGATCAAACATACCTATGGATAATCGTTATGCGAACAACTCTGCTCGGAACAATTATGTGCAGTTTATATCCAAGTAAGTTATTATAATCAAATCCCTGATAAGTTATAATATATCTTATCATATCTTATTTATTTTATATTTTGTTTCTAAAACTTAATAATTATATTATTATTGATGGAATATGTTCACTGCAGATGATGCCAAATTATGTAATTTACCTTATTTATTAATACTTATTAATGCTCTACAATTTGGTCTTTGGTCAGCGTTACGATTAAACTATTGGTTTTTTGTTACCATCTCCCACAAGTATTATTTCATATGTATATTCAAGTCGTTCTGACATTTTTATTTTTCAATTTCATTCTTAAAATCCCAATTTTTTCAGCGTCACAACAAATATATTCAAACATTATAAATAGCTAACCTGTTAAAAAAATAACCAATAAAATTTGTTTGAATATGACTTATTTAAATTAATAATTCATTTTTTAGCTATGATATTATTAATTATTTTAAATGAATTAAAGAAATAATTGATTGACTTTTTTGAATAACAGTAAAATTCATTAAGTTGATAAATTGTTTATTTTATGGTAAATAATGTTAAAGGTTTTTATAAATTTTATTACAATAAATAAATAATGATACCATTTATGTAAATGTTATATTATTTGTGTATAATAGATAAATTATTTAAAAGAAATGTAATAGCTAATTTTACAATTTAATAGCATAACCGAACAAATTAAATTATCATTGTCAATATTTGTATAAATGCTAATGTAACTTAGATTATGTTAATAAGGAATTCAGTGTGTTCGTGTTAGTGTATTATTAAATATTTCAGTTGGACGACCTTGTATTTAAATGGGATTTTGAGGGAATTTAAAGTATCAAAATACATATTTTTAGACAAATTTTAAATTTCTAACTCTTTTGGTGCCCAATATAACTTACTTTTATTGAGATGGCAACACCATTGAGTTTAGTATTTTTTTTTTTTTGTTTAAGAAGTTTCTTTTTAATTAGGTACAAAAAAGGCAAATTAAATTTGATATTTACGAATAATCTGTTTTTAACAAAATTTTAACTATAATCAACTTACCCGATTATGAATGAATGACCAAAATGAGAGTAAATCATGGAAACAAATTTTTCGTTTATAATAAACTTTATACAAATCTGTAGAAAAAAATGGTGTTCTATAAAAAAAAGAATGTAAGTTGTATTGCCCATGTTGTATGCACGAACCGGGTTAAAAATTTGAAATTTGTCTGAAAATGTATATTTCACTATTCGTTTTTATTCCTCAAAAACCCTATTTTAAAATAAGGTCAACTAACTGAAATATTTCATGGTGTCTCTTAACATTAACATAATGTGTATTTTATCTAATAATTTATTTTTTCAAAAGTTCAAGATTAAATCATTCAGAGCAGACTTCTGCAATTCATAATTCCCCTGTATACCTAAATCCATCTGGTGGTGCTATACCAAAACAAAAAAATACGAAGTCATATAATAACAGAAGAGTTATAAATGACTGTGAGTAGATTAATATATTAGTTAAAAATGAATACATGAAATAAATTAATATATATTATTTTTGTTCGCAGTATCTAAACGTAGAGAGTCTGATTCATCAAGTGACTGAATGGTACTCAGATTCCTTTATTTTAATTGCTGTTTATATTTTTAAGAAGACTATAACTAGTGAAATTTATATAATCTTAAGTATTAAAAGTTTTTTCTTAACTTGTTTTTAACATATCCTAATAATTTGCTTTTTATAAAAATAAAGGAAATAAATTAAATAATAAGGAAAAATGAAATGATTTGCATTTATTATATTTAAAATTAAAATATTAACTTTTCATATCAATGAGTTAATTTTTTTTCTATTTGCTATGTTATAAAATATCATATTTGTAATTTGTATTATTATTTATTATATGTATGACAAATGTGATAACTTTTAAATAATAAATTGGACAAAATTACAAAATTATATACTAGGATGTTTCTACAAGGATTGACCACAGTGCCACTAGGAAAAGATACAGACAATTTTTTATAATTTTATTCCACAGTAACTTAACAATTTGTATGATTAAATACATAATTGAAACATAGTGCAATTGTATCATTTCGTTTTTTTATACTTTAAATTAATACTATAAATTTGATAAATATAATAAGAATCCTATAGCTAATACTTCGAAATACAAAATATCGTTCTTGGTGCCAACGACCTTTGTAAAATTGAGGTTCATGATATAAATAAATTGAGTTGTAAATGTTTGATATAAATAATAAACATATTATACTTAAATATTACTAATTGATTGTTGTATTTTTTAATATTTATGTTACCTACTTACAAAACAACCAACAAAGATGTTGGTATTAATAAAATATAATTTTTTTTTTTGAATTTTTATTGGGCATTTAGAACTACTTCACAAATCTAGCCAAGAGTAATTTTTTGAGATATTCTTAATATGTAAATTAGTTGAGTTAAATTTAATTTTCATGCTAGCCATTGCTTTGTTACATTTAAGTTTTTGAATCTGTTTACTGAATGGTGAATATTATTAAACTCTTAACTATTAAATAATTTTTACCACAACAGAATATTATTATTGTGATTTTCTACAACCAATTAGATGAGTGGTTCTCAACCTTCAAAAAATTAATCCGTATTGATATAAAAATAAATCAGATAAATTTAAACATTTATTTTTTATTTTTTGTAGTTATTAATTTTTAATTTTCTGTCCAAAGTATTGCAAGTTGAATAATACAGTGTGAAGATTAATTATAATTATTTTATACAAATTATAACATATACAATTTAAAATCAAAGTAACATTAAAATATTAAAAATAAATGCACCCATATTTTAATAACATGTATTGTATTTTAAATATAAAAAATAAATTTTAAAAAGAATTAACAATATTTAAGATTTACTTATAAATTAATTTATACTTATTCATTAGTAGTGTCATTATTACAACTAGTTTTGCGGTTGACATGTAAACGGAATAACCGCAACCTCCATTGGTCCAAAATATTAATGAGTCTTAGAGAATCTATCAGTCCGGTTGGTTTAACTGCGGCATTCAGAAAATCATACATTTTATACAGTTCTTCTTCTTCTTGGTATAAATCAAATATAATCACAACATGTTCTAATAATTGAATAACACTAAATAATACTGTTTTTGGATTATTTTTGAAATAATTCTTATCCACCAAATCTTGTACAAACCTGAACAAAATTTTTTTTAAGATCAATACCTTATGATTATTATTAAAAAGTTTTACATCAATTATAAAAAATAATAAATAAAGTACAACTTCATTACTTTTTTACTCATATTTTAACAAAATATATATATATTTCATACATTTGAATAATGGTGGGATTATGAGTACTTCTTCCTAAATATATTATGTATATCAAAGTATAAACGATAGATTAAGTTTATTATTTTGATTAGCAATTATTATTGCAACAGTTTTTATAAGCTGTTTGTTAATAATAATACATGCAAATATATTTTTAAGAGCAATTAGTTTTATAGACACTAGTTGGGTGAAGAATCTAAAGCTTTTATTATAAAATGTTATCATAAATGATACATACCAATCTTTTATGCTAGATGGAAATGCAATCGTATCATCAGTTTTTCCTAAAAGTGACTTGTATAGTTTGTACGTTAAGTAAGTATACATTTTTTTCATTATTTGTCCTGTCAGAGGTAAAAATAAATCTACCACCATATTTAATAAATCATCTTTATTGTATTTTGAATACAATTCTTGAGTAAATGTCATAATAGCGGTATCATTGTCTTCTTCTAATGCTGTTTCAATACAAACACTAAACAATCTTTTAATCACATTTATCATTTGTCCACACAGATGATCAAAAGATATTGTAACAATATACTTGGCTATCGTTAGTAACTCGGCAACACTAAATTTCTTATTATTTTTCAGTATATTGTAAGATATGAAATTTATTACTAATTCAAAATTATGCCGCCCAATGTTTTGACATTTTAATGATGGACCACTACTTGGAGTATCCAAATCAGCTCCCCATTTGCATAAAATATTTTGAACATCCTGAAAAACATTATTTATTTATGTTTTAATAATGGTTATTTTTAAGCAAAAAGTTATATTTATTAAATAGATAATATGAATAGAATTTATTATTTTCAAAACATACATCAAAATCTGGTGACCATTTTGCTTTCATTAAATGATTAAAATGAATGTTAGCTTTAAGTTCATTTTGCTCAATCGACATAATTTGTAAGCGTTGTAAACATAATGAATCAGTATCTGAATTTTCTTTAAGGGGTATATTATAATTAGAGTGGTCAATCATAACATTATCCTCATTCATTAATACAAGAGGAAGTTTATCGCTGTCTTCAAAATCAATAGTTTGGTTTACTTTTTCTTGATACAAGTCATCAATAACTTTCATCTCTTCATCAAGTTCTGCACTTTGTTTCAAAAGCTTTCCTTCAGAGCGTCTCTCTTTCAGAATTTTTTGTATATCAAATTTAAAAACAGATCTTCTCTGTCTTTTAGACACAATTTTTTTTGATGTGCATTGTTTTTTATCATTCATAGAAACATTCTTTGTTTTAGGCATTCTAAAAAATAAAAATAAAATAAATATTACTTAAACATGCATTTTAAAACATTGTGCAATCATATAATATTAGAATTATTAGGTTACCTACTATAATAAAAGTTATCAAATAAACAAATAATTAACCAGCTATAAGAAATCAACAATAATCAGGGCCGGATTTAGGGGAGGGCAGAGTGGGCTGCAGCATAGGCCCCCCCCTAATTTTATGATATTTAAATTATGATACAGGAAAAATATTATGGTGATATTACTTATACTAGTTATACTTGATTTGATTGTTTTAATAATTATTTATTATTAAATAAGTAGTTAATTGTTACTACTAAATACGATAATAAATGTTATTTAATAAGTAAAAAAATAAATCTATTTCTTTGTTTATAAGGGGCTCCCATAATGCATTCCGACCAGGGGCTACCACATACCTAAACCCATCCGACAATAGTAAATAAACAAATATAATTTTTTTTTTACATATATTATGAAGAATATCAAGTGTACCATAATATCAACCAATTAAATATCATAATTATAAGAGAAGCTCTGTTGGTAGACAAACAGAAATTTAATCAATCATAGTACATGAAAAACTTTTTGGGATTTTCATTATAAAAAGTATAAACAATAAATAATAAATTCAAATTGTACATTTGTACTGTAACAACTGACAAAGATATATGACACAAGGTCCCCGAAAAAATTTTTTCCAGATAGATACCATTTTACTTAAAAATAATTTTTATCTTTTGTGAAAAGTCAAATATTTCAACTCTACCACGATTAAAGATATTTTTAATCGTGAACTTTACTTTGTTGATCGTCAGATGTTGTATTGTTCTTCAATTTACATGAAATTTCAGGATTAGCTTGACTGAACTTAATCTTAAACACTCCGAAATGCTTGGTTCACCAAGTTCAATAACGATCAATACGTTATTATGATTATGAATATAAATGTACAACGAATTACAATTATATTCTGTGTTAACTAATAACTACTATTATTTAACAGAAAACAATATAACAATCTACATCCACATTCCACAATATTCTATTTTAAGATTTTGTTCAATAATGTACTTGTTAAAATGCGTGATAAACTAATAAAAATTAAGATTAAATAATGATTAAAACAGATAAGGAAATATATTTTAAAATAATAAATTTTTATTTAAAATTAGGTTTTGTATTTTGATATTAGATAATATTTTGATGAAAAAAAATTAATGAATTAAGCGGGAATAAAATTAGTTATGATCACGGACTAAGATAGTACTATCTTAAATGGGATGGGTACAGTTGGAACCCGTCCAATGGTCATGGTTATGGTACAGAATATAACATGGTTATGATTCTATTCATGATAATAAATATTATTATCTTATCTACTCTGTATCAGTGGCAGAGAAGGGTAGGTGGCAGTCGTCCAAAAAATGATACGGACCCAACAAGTGACAAAAATGTCAGAAATCGAAAAAGTGTTTAAAGTACCTACCTACCATGTAGTCTAGAATAATGAGATCACACTCATACGGCCGCTTGCATGAAAAAACATACTGAAATGAGTCGCACGATTAAACGGACGGGCTATAGGTAGCGCTGCGTAAGCAGCTAAGGTAGCTACTTTAACCAGCGTAGTATAGGGATTATTCATGTTTTTTTGCATTTTTTGTAAAATATTTACATCACTTCAAACTATGAATTATGATCTATTATAAATTTTAAAGCTCGTAAAATTACGCATTCATACCTGTGCATATTATGGAAAAATTCTTATTTGTTTTATGAAAACAAAACGAAAAAAAAATGATTTTCAATTTTCGTACATTGTTGTATATGTATATGTATATACTATATTTTATTATGAAACACTGAAATGTATAATTTAAAGAAACTGATGTGGTTATTTACAATTTGTCCAAGGAAAACGTCCAGCATGGTAGTATTGGTAGTACCTACATACTCCAGTCTACATCTGAAGAATAATTGGATATTAGAATGTTATGGACTTTTTGGATTTTTGTTAAGCGTGAAGCGCTTCTCCTAACAGTAATTTTAATAGAGAACAGATGATTAATTTACATAATCAGAGGCCTCAAACATTTAGGTGGTTTAACTATACTGTATTGTACGTACAAAAGTAACGACTAACTGTAGAGAAGTTGGCGTGCAACGATGGAACAACCGGCGAAGAAGCCGGACAACAATGATAAAAATATTAAACACGTACTGAAGCGTTTAACACCGAGTATAGATTGCCATGAAGCGGCGGCACACTCGGACGCACGTCAATATAAAAACGGTCCGGTGTACGCGTCGCGACACGGGCGGATGCTACGAACGGCCAAACGCAATCGGGGACGCATGAAAATAATACGGCGACCGATAAAGAAGTCGATCCAAATCGCAAATGGACAATGGTATACCATAAGAAGCTATAAGACATAAGTAGCTTACTTATTGCAGTGGCGTCATTTGAATTGCTTAGGGTACCTATACATTTGCGTATTTAAAATCCAATATTGTAGTAATTTGGCTAACTTTATAATTTGATTGGCCTGAAAAATTGATAGTAGCTTGTGCTTAAAGTGACCTGCTTTATACGCCACGCATATTAAAAAAAAAAATTGATAAGACGCCACTGACTAATTGCAGCATTTTCTCCGTGTGTCGCAGTCGTCCTGTTTGACGATAACATACAAGAATACAAGATCGACTTACGAACGACCTGTATATTATATGTGATGATTGTGGTGGAAATACAAATTACATACCAAGACGAATGGTGAATTGTAAGGTGGCTACACCTACACATTTTACGCATCAAAACTATATATGATTTTAAGTGTACCAATACATTCGTCAATCAATCAAAATTCAATACTAACTAATTTTTAGTTATGTTTATGATATTATCATTTATTTTTCAATGCTTATTAAACTTTTAAACGATTATAATCTTCTAACAAAAAAGAACATTATTATTTGTACCTAATAATCTTTTTCAAAGACTTTTAACTAAAAATATCCATTCAGCATGTCAGCTATATATCATTATGTTCTCGGCTAATGGTATACTACCTACACTGAGTGTCAAATTAAATCAGCTGCAGATAGTATGTTAAAACACTTCGATTAGACATTATAATATATATTATTAATTATTATCATGTGTTGCTCTACGTATAAATGTAGTAAACTTGTCTGTACAATAATGCGTCGGACAAGCCGAGTAATGCGATACACATAATTGATTTTTACTATTATTGATTATAAATACTAAATAGATTGCACACTGGACGATTTTTCGGCATCGAACTATGAGACTCCCGGTAGATGGTGATACAAGCTAACAATACTATTAAATTCATATTTTATTCTCGCCGCCGTAACTATGATTAAGTACAATGCGGGGTCACGGGGATAATTGTTTTTATCGTTACTTATTGTCTTGACGGGGATTTATCGATTCCACCAAAACAACCGACGACGTACAGACTACAGGCCAATTAATTTATATTATAAATTATAATATAATTTTGACCAATAATTTATAAAAAAATTTTTTCATAGACATTTTGTGAACTATATGTTTCTAATGATGGTTTAACTGGACAATTAAAGAAGAAATTTAATCTGAATCTTTGGATGAGTCTTGTGGTGGTTTTGATTCTGTGTGCATAAATTATCATTTATTGATTCTGGGATTTCTACAATTACATTTTTCAAAATATCAACCATCATATGTTCATCATCGTCGGGTTCACAGTTGTTGTATTGACACGGCTACGGCGGTAGGTGCTCGGTGAGTCCGCGATGAGCCGGTCAGTATAAAAGAACAACACGAATTTCACTATTTGTTCGATGTATTTTTTATTGATAATAAACAACGGTGTACAATAGCTAGTTGTTAAATGTCACTATGTCAGGTGTTGACGACATAAAAGAGAATACACAATTATGCTTTACGCGGGCTTACGATCAGGCGACGTTGTCTTCCCGTCCCACCCTGTGCCTTTGATCGATTATTATTATAAATTATAATTCATTTCAATGTATGTAAGTTAGTACATTTTCATAACAAATTGAACACTTTTAACATTTTTTTTTATTTAATTTAAATGTTCAACACTATCTATGTGACGAATTATAATGCTGGTGACATTTGTTTTACAACATACAATTATATTTATACTGGTCCCCGACGCGCGACGTTCCCGTGATAAAGCACATAACTTTACTACGTACAGAATAACTTGACAGCTGAACTATTATTGACGGTAGATAGCGCAGTCATATAAAATTAGCTTTCGAACGAACGTTTTTATAAAATTTCATAACTAAAGTATAAAAATATTCACTCGCCTAATTTAAAAAAAAGTCGTGACTCATGAACAGCTTTAATAAAGACAATATAAGATCATATTTATTAACAAAATTCAACGAGGCATATTCATAATAAACAGAAGTACAGAACATTGGGACAGCAAACTTCACATTAAATAATGTTTTTCTATCAGAAACCTCTTTATTGTAAACCCCAAAATGTTTTTATAATAATAAGTTACTAAATCAATATTAAAAAATAAATTACATAATATTCATTGTATACTTTTTTTTGTATGAATAATTGTATTTATTGTAAATTTCAAAATAAAAATAAATAATAAAAATTAACGAAATCAAAGAAAAAGCAACAGCATGTTTTGTTTCGCAATAACTAATAACAGTATAATAGGTATGCTGTTGCAATAAATTTTTTTCCATTTGATAGTTTATTTTATTGAGTTTTTCATGAATCTGATAAATTATCACAAATGAAAAAATATTAATATTTCTCACAACAAAACTGCAGAAAATAAACTCGATATTTCAATTTAAAAATTGTAGTCACCTGTAGTTGTATCGTACGACTAAATAATATTATATGATTAGAAGTCGAAAACTGAAAAAAACTTTTATGGAATTGTACATTGAGGTATCTATTAATGATGAAATTAGAAAATTGGAAAATAAAGAAAAATTTCGTATTGAATCTGCCTTTTATTACCTAGAACAATTGAAGATTGATCAATTAGGGCTTGCAAATTACTTATTTTTGATATTTCCGAAACTTGTCCCGAAAAAATTTCGAACTTTTAACTTCAGTTATCCTGTCAGGACTTTTATATTCATTTAAAGTAATAAAATTGGGAATGTCGGCCAAAAACCAAGGCTACTAACTTCTATTATAATTCAATTTTCAATGTGACGTTAATATATTGTTAAAGTCAAAAATAAAACTACGTTTAATATTGATCGCTAGAATAAAGTTTTTAATGAAACGTATAAATGATTATAGTAAAAAATTTACTTAAACTATGATACAAATTTATTAACAAAGATTTTGTGATCCGTTACTAGCCACTTCGGTAAGGCGTAAACTGAGTGAACACTAAACATAACTGATCACCTAATAATAATGTGGCGCCCATATTTATGAGCAGTAGCGACTATAGCGACCGACCAGAAGAATGATTGAACTTCCGATCGCATACTCGTCCACCGGGTGACGTCAAAAGCCGACGACAATCGGGTACCATCACGTACGCAACTACCCAAGTGTTATGCCATGTGTAACCAGTTGCTTTTCCGCAGTCCAAAAGGCACCAAAGACTACCAATGGCATCCAAACTACAGATGGTATACCCAAAATTTATATGATCATTTTCTGTAAATGATAAATGTATCAAACATTAATTAAAATCAATTAAATAATTCAAAATTATTTCTACTCTTTTTGAGTTATTTATAGACATTGGAAATTTTCAATTTTTTTTCTGTAAATGTCAAATACATTTTTTCATGGTTAAAAACCTTGAAAATTGTGTACAAGATACATAAGTTACTCTTTTATATATATATATACATAATATACATATATGTAAAGTACATAGGTATAATTTATTTTTATAATCATTTAAGTTCAAATTTTGAATAAATTCGTCAAAATCACAACAATTCGTAAATTTTTTTGAAATCAATCAAAAATGTTCAATTTTTATAGCAAAGGCTTGAAAATGTAATACAAAGTTTCTCATAAGTAGTTCGTACTGAAACTAAAATATCATCTAAAATATATATATATAACAATTTTTTTTTTATTATAAGTACTTATTTAAGTTCAAATTTAGATATTAATCTTTACAAATTTTAATTTTTATATATTAAAAGTATGAATAATGATAAGTATTAATTATTTTGTTATAGTTAAAAAACATTATTTGTAAGATGTAAAAGTTTTATGTATATTATTTTATTATTTATTATATATTATATACATATTAATATGTTTGGCAATATTTCGGCAAAAATTATTCAACCTATTATATTTTTTTTCAAACTTATTTTTTCTGAAGAAAATCTGTATTTATTTTATTGAGTGAGCACCTGTGGTTCTAAAATTTGTTACATAGCTATACTCGAGAATGTATACATTGAAGACAATTTTTACATTTTAAAGAGAGGCTCACTGTTACTATTAGTTACATAAAATATAATTAAAAACTATAATTGTATATAATTTTAGACTTGTATTTTTATTAAGTCAATATCACTCGAATTATTTTGTTAAAATTATTTTTAGTTTACGGAGTTTAAGACAGGATAAATACACTGGTATTATTTAATTTGACATTCGTAACAGTCGTAACGTCGTGCAGGATTAGCTATTTGATAACAAAAACATAAAATTAAGATGGATAATCGATTTTTGTAATAGTACAGAGGAGTAAATATGAAACAACACAAATTAAATTCTTCAAAAAAGGATTTGAGGCTTTTCAGCACACTATTTGTTTTTTCTCTCTGACTCACGCACAACATAAACAAAATGACGCATTCACGCAAAATCGTTAATTATGGTTTTTTGTATTATTTGCGCAAAACCAACAATAACAATATTATTACAAAAACTGTAGAGAGTATTATATTATATATTTTGATTTAGATTTTGTTGTATTTTCTTTATTAATTTTCTTTATATTTAACTTAAAAAATACAAATGCATGTTAACAGTTTACAATTTAATGGATATTAAATTGTAGTTAGACAATATTTAGAAAAAACATAACATTTATATTAAAAATATTGTGAACTATTTATTATGTCAGTCTTTAGACTCGTCACTCGTCACTTCGTCAGTTCTAAACATAATAACCAACGGAAATGAAATAAATTTCAAAATGTATTCTTTTGCATGATACAGGTTTTAATATTCATATTGTATTCTTTTGTTACCTATAGACTATAGTATACTCACTCTATACTATTTTAGAACAGTATACAGAAAAACCATCATCTTTTTGTTGAAATATCGACTAACAATCATGTATCGAAGTGTTAAAATTCACGTTATTTATTTAAATATAAAAAGGTTAAGTTAACTATTACTTTTATAAACTTTTATATTAACTGTTGAATAACTTAGAAAATTCAGGTCTTAGAGCTTTCGATTTGACTGTAATTGTATTTTACCTTGGTATGCTATATCTTCTTTGGGAGTTGACTTTACTTTTCCAATTCAAATGCCATACTTATTTCAAATTTAAAAATGTATTGATAATGAATAGATTTTGTTCAAACACTGTGGTTTTTCACGCTCAATTTTCATGTGTACTTTAAACACTTGTATAGCATTATTTTATGTCATTAAATAATTATATTTTTAAAACATTTTTGAACTTCAAAACCATGAATCATAAAATAAAAATATTGTGTTTTTATTATAATCTTATATTTAGTAACATTTTTATGATGGTTATTTATTATTTTTTTGTAACTTAAACAAATATTTAAAACTATTAATTTTATATTCAACATAAAACTATGAAAAAAAATAGATTTTGAAATACTGAATATAAAATTATGATTGTTTTGAATTTATTATGTTCTTACTAGTGAATAGTCTTACAATTCCACAAGTGTATTTCAATATAACACTAGTAAGCTATTTACCAGCACCACTAACGAAATTAATTTAATATACATATAGTACAATAATTACATTATATAATAATAATATATACATTTCTATACTTATTATTACTATAAAATAATAGTATTTAACTAAATGCAAACCAATGATGTGGATTGGTTTAATCGTGAATTACCTAACATGTTCTGATAATACGTTCGAGAAATCCTACCTCTTGTACATTGCCATCGTATTTTGCGACTTAAAGTTAATAATAAATAAGGTGGCCTAATAAATGGGACAAATCTTAGTGCTATAAAAAAATATACTATTCACGATGTATATTATGTATAATACCTACTCCTGCAGAAAATAACTAATAAATCTCATTGTATTTTATGTCTAAGAAAATAATAATTTCTGTTGTCTTATCTTTGTGTTTGTTGTCATTGTGAAGTTGGCGTGTTTTCATTAAACCAGCGTTTAAAAATTAAAACGACAACATCACACCAAAACGAAAAGCAATAATATTATCGTAATATCGTATATATATATATAAAAGAATCCCAGTTGTAATAAAGTAACCGTTTATTTTTTTCTGCCGGGACAAAACTAAATTAAACTACCACTACACTATAACGAATAAGTAGAAAAACAGTTATCAACCTACACAGAAGAAAAACACTGTCGTAAAAATATATATATATATATATATGAAGATCGATTAGAACGTGGTTGAGTGGGTATAATGAAGGTTTTTTTGCGGTCATTCCATAGTTAAATATTATATTATAAAACTTTCGAAGACAATAATGTTGTGATAAGATTTTTAGACATAATTATTGCATAGATTTATATTATTATTATTTGAATATATTATATTTAGTCTAGAAACTTATTTTTATGCACGAAAATAAGAATTCATTGAATAATTGAATATTTGAAAACCTATTTCATTTTAACTAAAATATAATGTGAAAAAGAACAGTTAACTCGCTATATTGTAGTAGCCAGTAGATGCCAATATTGTACTTCGTCATTGAGTAGATCAATGTAATGAGTGTTTAAAATTTGGATTAAATGACAAATCATTACTTACGAAAAACAATTTTGCAAACGAAGACTGTCTGTTAGGCTATATTTTTATTTTCTTATTAATAGTACTGTAAGTCGTAGGCTGAAATAATTATTGATAACAATAAATAACACAAATTATAATTAAGTAGTTATTATAATATTATTTCATATAATATTTCCAGCTTTCTAGTTGTTGGCTCTAGTTAAGACTGGGTTGAGTAGGTTCATCGTCCATGATATAAATAATTTTAATATATATCTAAATATTTTGAAAATTTCATCATTGTGTAATGTAAAAATAATAATATTGCTATAATAATATGTAAAATAATTTTTAAATTACAGCAGAATAACACTTAAATGATATTTCATCACGCGTTTTTATGTTTGAGATTCTAAGGTTTCTGCAGTAAAAACACATGAGAAACTATATATTATATTTCCTAGTGGCTAGTATTGTCAATAAAAATATATAAATCGTATAAATCTTTAATAATAAAATAAGTTGCATTTTTTTTCTAACTTATCACAATATTTTTTTCTAGCACAAATAATATCTTCAGGTCATAAAAAAATACATTGTTATAAAGTCAATCAAAAACATAAATCATGTCTATAATGCTCTATTAAATAATAATAATTTGATCTATGTAGGTACGTTTTTATAATTTTTTGGAAATATAACTCAAACAATAATATTTCTATTGGTATTTTTAAATTTAAGACACACTGATGGCACATAGAAAAATGTTTAACATTTTTTGTTTGTACTTAATTCCGCAGTCATTCCTTATTGAATATATATTTTAAACAATTTAATAATTATAAGTTACAACACAATTATCAAGCTTATAATTTATCTTATTCACACCTATTTATTTTAAATATAATATAATTACTGAGAATATTCATGCAACTTACCAGTATACAGAACACACACAAACACGTTGGTCGTTGATTACGCGTATTATTTTAACCGTGCTACGCATGCTAATTATGTTTCCGTTTCGGTAGGTAGGTATTTTCTTACGTGTTTACCTACTGCCACTGAAAATGTATATCTACTGACATTATGAACATCGTTTGCGATATGCTATACCGAACGGATAAGTTTATTGATTCTCCTGAGTAATTGTTATTAATACAAACGAGCGTTTTATAAATATAATTACATTCATGCTAAGGGTTTACCTTTACCGTTTGAGAACAAAAAAAAAAAAATAATAACTTGTTAATAATTGATATTATTACAGCTATACATTGAAGTGTATTTAATAGCATTTGATATCCAAACTAAACATTTTTTGCTTTAGACACAAAACAGTAATTATCAAGCATTCCAGCATGTATGGTTCAATGTTGACATAATTTCGGGGTTTTACTAAACTTAAAAATATACATAGTTATGACAAAATCTTTCACCTTGATGAGTATTATTTTTATTTTTTTACTTTACGTAGATAGTTAACAGTTTTTTAAATTTAAATGTAAATCTAATCAATAAAAGGCAGTTGCTTTCCCCAGCAAATAAAAAAAATCGTGTACCTGTATTTTTTTTTGAGTTTGTCGTTTTCAATACTCATACGACATACGGCATAGTTGATAAAATACTACAGCACACATATAACTACGCATTAACAAATATTTGTAATCTATAAAATACTCGTATGTATAAATCTAGTTTTTTTATATTAGAATTTAAATTTTAAAAACTTGTTGTTATTTCAATAAATAATCATCATACGTTTTAATGTTAGCTGATTTCCCTATATAATTGAATTGTTAGTAGTGGAGTAGGTAGGTAAATTGCGTCCCCCCAAAAAGGTATACTACGTAAATTGCGACCCGGGTATTTTTGAAACGTACGTAAATTGGGTTCAAGGATATTTTTAAAAAACATGCAAATTGATATGTATATTAGTTTGAAAACTAAGGGGACGCGCGAAAAGTATAAAAATAATGAAAAAAAAAACATAAATTATATGCAAGAAAAAAAATGAAAAATTGCAAATAAAAAAAAAATTAGTCGTTTAGAAGTTGTGTAGAAATTATTATACATTTGTACACATTTTAACCAGTTACTTAATCACTAGTTTTAAATTTAAATGATGAGTGTTTTAAAAACAAATGGCGTAAACGCTGAACAGTTAAATCAATGTTTCTATCCATACCAATATTAATATAATTATATTATATCAGTCTTAAGTTTGAAAAATGGGAAGAAAATATTGATTCTTCAAAAAAAATCATTAGATGTAATTTTTAAATAAAAATATTGATGTCAAATATACCAGTTGATTCATTTAAGAATATATTACTCAATAATATACTCATTATTTCGAAATATTTTAACTTGTTTGAAAATATTTTTTTTACATGGTTTGGTGTCATTTTCAAACAACGTTTCTGGAAAAAAAGATTTTATTTTTATTACCATAATTTATTAAGTTTTTACTTTTTTGAAGCACACCATAGGTTAGGTATTATTTTATAGATACATCTTTAATTTCAGACACATTTCTTAGTCCGGTATAAGTGTATAACTATTATAACTATTTAAAGTTTTGGTAGTGAGCCAACATTTTACAAGGAATATACCTGATATATTCCGTTTATCTAAACTTTAAATACTTATTAGTTATTACTAAATACTAATAATTAACTATTCACTTGAAATTCAATTTTCATGATATAAAAGAAATATTTTCAAAAATATTAGAACTTTTCAAAGTTATGAGTATCCCAGAATATAGACACTTAAATTGATCGATAATATTTTATGTATACTCGTATAAAATATGGCTTAGTCCATAATTTACATATGTATAAAATATATATATCCAGGCCGCAATTTACATAAAAAATAAAAATAGAACACAATTTATAGCGACCCACTAGTTGATAGTTGGACACCGATAACACTTAATAATTAAATACAATATATTTTAAAGGCCCACTAAAAAGTTCGATTTATTACTATAGTTGATATTAAGAATTAAAGTTGAAATGGCGCACTGTTTTTTGCGACAAGCTGTCTGTGAATAAATTGCTTTATAAATATGGTTACTGGTAATCACGTTGCTTTATTGATTTCTCATCAAAAATATACGCAATGGTCAACTGAGTGGATAGGCGGATAGATTTGACGGTACCCATCATGCGTTCTGGCATTGGTCTCGAAATCGTCTAACAGATTAAGTGTGAATAAACTACGTACAATAGCGGTGTAAGTAAAGGGTTATTTATATTATTACAAACGGGACAATTAGCATGAGAGTTGTTACTTAAATAAAAAGTAGATGTTTATTGTTTTCTTTACATGCAGTAGGTTAGGCGCGTACGACGAATTTAAATAAACGAGTTGAGGGGGCTCAGATAGTAAGGATTATTTTATACACAAATTGCCGAATAATAAGTAATAACTAATAATATTATTTTCAGTTTGTATCTCGGTGATCGGATTTCGGTCTGCGTTCAGCTGGAAACCAATTGACAGGGTCTTGTTTTCCACAAATTATGTATGTATTTATTACACTACACCAAAATTCTGCGACAGGCCACAGAATCAGTGTACTACGTACACGATTGCTAATGAATACTAGTCTTATTTTGATAGATTTACTGTTTTTGGTTGAAGTCGAAAGTGTTTGAAAAAATTCTTGTATTTATTTTTTTGCTTTACTTTATTTGTCTTTCGTCTCAAAACATGCGCGTATACTAGTGTATTCTCCTTTTTGCTATAATCGGTAGGTAGTTTGACAAGTCACTATGAAATCTGATTGTGGAAAATCACATTTGTTGCTAAGCGCCCGTATTTCCAACGTGTGGTTATATATTATTATACCAACCATTCCTAGTAAATCGTATGAAAGATCGACGGTGGATTCGATTTCTTAAGATAGAAGGTAATGAAGATGATTTCATATTATCTTCTTCCAAGCCGGAATAACTAAACGTTTTAGTCATCCTGAAAAGGACCATTTTTTTCGATAACATATTATGTGTTACAAAATTAATGATAAAACGATCAAATTATTAAATAAGTTAAACATTAGGTATATCAACATATGTTTATGTTAATACATAATACCAATTTGATATTAGATAACTGAATACAATATAAAAAAAAACTATAAGTTAACTATTTTATTACTTATCTACCTACTAAATATTGTAAATGGCCTATAAATAATAATTACATTTTCTGAATAACCAAGTTTTATCAACAGTCTTTAAATTTACTGATGTAGTATTATAGTAATAAAAATCAGATAACCATTAATTTTCGTTATTTCAAGTTTTAGGTCAGACTACAATACGATGTGGAACTAAGAAATGATAATATATTGCAGTGAATGTATATTTTTTATATAAATAATCATTTAATAAATCACACAAATTATAATATAGTAATCAGTTAAAATATGTACCTGATAAGTCAGAGTATAAACATAAACTAGTATTATTAATCTTATGTTGATACACAATATAAAACCTATCCTAGTTGTACGGAAAATATTGACTTTACCGAGTTAAATGTTTTCATGTAGATTATTGTAAATTAAAAATTTTCTTGACGTTTATTTTAAAGATATTTTAAAGACTTTGGGGGTGGCTGTTATACGACAGTAATACAACGTTTTGGATACGACGTCGTTTGTACACACTCAAACACGATCGACGTGTCATACTGTCCTGACATGACCATTGGCGTAGAAAAATATTTAATTTTTATTTCAAGCATTTTAATATTGTCATTGACGATCAAAACAAAAATAAGTTTGACATTGCGGTGGCTTTAAAATTGACAGTCATCTTAAATCTTAATCACATCATTTCGTCGATAAAATCTTTATGTTACTAGTTACTGGTTGAGAACTAAATCTACGAACGTTTTGAAACAGACAATATAACGTTGACAAACATAATTAACGTGTAAGCTTTGTACACAGCGTAACACTAAGTAGGTCATCGTTTCTGAAGACATACATTTGCTTTATTACATGCAATGGTGAAAAATAAAACCAAGCGTTAAATATAAATTTAAAATAATATTATTAATATATAAAAGTAAAATACATTTATTTTTAATAAATATGGCATATAATATTTAAAATAATAAATTATGCGCATTTATAATAATATCTAATTCATAGAAATAAAATACCTACTAAATATTCATTACATAAATAGTTTTGTTTCTGGTAACAAAAACCAATTATTTGGAAATAATTACATAATTTACGCTTCACTTGTAGGTCAAAAGACATGAACACAAAGTTATCATCATTATATAAGTCTTATAAGAACGAATCGATCAGTCTATTGAAGTACAAGAAAAACTTTTATTTCTATTTTATTGTACTAGTATAAATATCACTATGTTGCAAAATAAAAATATCCCTATGGTATACTACATGTTTTTTGCTCTATAAAAGTAACATATAAAAAAATAAATTGGTATCAATCATATATCGAGTCTATGTAAAAATAAAACGTGTAAAATGTATTTTAGCGTTAATGATAAAATCGACATTGTTAATAATTCAAAAAAAAAACTTTATATCATCTCCAGTCTACTGTGATCGTATTCAAGAGTTCGGTTCGAAAGGTCCAAGGTAAGGTACCTTTAAATTTATTTTCTGATCTTATAACATCACGGCATAAATCCCTTTCCCACTATACTTAAAAACTATGCTGGTGTCATGATTTCAATAAAAGTAAATTTTCTACACGAACGCGTCAGTATGAAATTACCAATGAACTGTACGAATTTACTGCTGTTTTTTTCCTACACAATATCTTTTCCGAATTCGTTTCCAGATAACTAATGTGTAATATATAATAATAATATAACTAAATGTATAAAAAAATCATAACGAATATAAAAATATGATATGACACGTAACAAATTTCGATAACAGGCTATTCAATATTAGGTTATAATAATAATAATAATAACAAGTAATAATAATGGCACACGAATCACAAATCTTCTTTGATTTCATTATGTTCGGTCGCGAGCTTGTCATTCGTCACCTGCACGATCACAGAGTCTTCGGTGTCACTAACGTAACCATCGTCTGATGTGTATCGGATGGGATAGATGAGCAGAGGAGACGCAGACAATGCGATTAAGTTGCGTTCTTCAAATTGCTCCAACCATTCGGTCCTGTAACGAAATAGATAGATTATTATTTTATTCGTTTGCGTCGAATATTGTTTTTCATCAAACGAGACCAAACAACGAAATTCAGACGTGCAGGTGAATAAATCGCGTTCACACTTTGCACACCACTCTGATGGGATTATCAATTTATATATTATATATGCAATAGCGTAAAAATTGCAGTAGACATAAAAGGTTTTATGGTATTTGAATTATAATAATATGTACATAATACATAAGACTTCGAATCTACAGTGTAGGCCAACCGTGATTTTTCGTTTCGTGTGTTGGATAGTTCGATTGAGAATAAGCGAGAACGCAGAGGGCCACTCTGTATATACTATATAATACGTAGTATAAAATATTAAATATCGGTCTGAATGGTATTTACTTGCTTTACATATGCATTTTATACATTTCGATCCCCCAAAAAATAAATAAGTACTAATAAATACTTAAAACATATTATAGTAGTAGGTACTAAGTAAAATATCAACACTTATATTGAGTTATGTATACATTGCAATTCATAATATATACATCTGTTATACGATATCGTACTAAACAAGGTAATCACTATAATACTACTCGCCAAAAACGTATTAATGTTGATATATATATTGAAAAAATCTGATTTTTCATAGTATTCATAAGGAGGGAAAAAAGTTCTTCGAAAATAATTTTAAACTATGTTGTTTTATTTATCTTTGACGGTTAAACACATTAGTCATGTTCGTATAAAATTCGTTATATAGCATGATATCATCGTAATCGAATCCATCATTTTTTTTAACTTTTGACACTATAATCATGTAATATAATATACAATGTGGGGGTTATATCGCTGTCGAAAAAAATCACATTATTTAACACACGCTTAAATAATATTGTATTTTTTTTTTTATATAGTATCGAACCAAAACTATACATGACTAATTATTATATAAATGTGATTTTGAGTTCTTGATAAATAGGAAATCGATAAATAATTCAATCACAGCTATATAAACTCGTTTTACTAATATCTAATATTATGAAAATCGATATCTTTTTTGAAAACTTTAATAATTTTTAATTTAATTTTGTTTATTTAGAGCATTCGCTATAGAAATATAACGTCGTAAATGAAATTTTAATGATTGTCAAATATCCGTACCATATAATAACGCATAAAATGTTCGATATAAATATTTACTATATTTTTGTTTGTCAACTATAACAGTTTAATGTATGTATATTGTATATTGTATATATTATTATAATTATTTTATAATACGGACATTTGTTTGACTTGTTAATAGTTGTCTTCAGTTGTAGTGTGTTAAATATTAGTTCAAGAGCATTTCCAGAACAAATTAAAATATTATCAAGTCTATTTTACGTTTTTAATCCTGAAAGTCAACAACATATAAAATTTATAATTAAAATATCCAACATTTATGATTGTCCAGTTTATTATTTTTTTTGCTTGATAATAGTTTTATAATTAAATTATTTCCATAACTAGGTAGATAGAGTGAATTAATTATATTTAAATGACAATTCTTAATATTGTGCGCTTTTATAAACTGTTACAAAAAAAGTATACTTTATACTTCATTTTTATGTAGAAGTAAAATAAATTGAAATTAAATATTAATTATGACTTTATGAGACTGTAAAACATTGCGATATATATTGGCGATATCGCGATAAACATAACCCAATTTTTATTTTACATAAAATTATATACATACAATATTAATAACTTTACGTATACTTTATTGTACAAGCGTATTACAAATAAATAGATAATGATTTATGAGAAAAAATTTAAATATTATTATTATTAATAAAAAAAATGTAAATCTATGAGTATACCATTGCTGAGGGGGGGGGGGTGATGTTATTACTCACTGTCTAGTACTCTAGTATATAGGCAGGATACCGTAACGTACCATTTTACCCTCAACTTTCAAATAAAAATTATATTTTAAATCCACCTGCTAATCTCCTCATGGTATAGCTGGTAACACTTACCCCTTTGATTTTATATAACTTATTGTCTATTATCTTTATTATATACCTTAAAGCACTTTATAGTTTTCTTATTATATTCATTTAAATACTATTAGTTTTATGTATAATTTTTGTTATAATGTTTTTTTCTTGTTTACTAATTTGTTAATATCTTATGTACACATATTCGAAATTGCAATAAGACTTAGGTCCGTATATTTGAATAAATAAATAAATTATTAATATTATGAGTTATTATACCTTTGATAAAAACGTCACAATAGGCGTGCTGACTTAGTAGTTAGTACCAATAGAAAAATCATTTCTAAAAACTTACTGAGGATGTTGGTTAAACATAATTGGGAGGAATTCGTCCACCGGCAGCAATTTTTTTAACGGGTTAGCGTTTAACAGTTTCTTTGCACCGCGTCCGCTCAACAAATATCCGAGTGTCCAATATGAATAACTCGGCCGCACAAGGAGTTTCGAGTTTTCTAACCGGCTTTCGTTGTTGTCGTTTAATGACTTTCGACCAATGTAACTATATTTCGACATGCAATAATATAACGTTATAATAATATCTTACATAATATTGGAAAAACGATCATAATAATTATAATATGTACTTTGTATGTTAGTAACATATTATACTATACGTACACTAAATCCCAAGAAACTTTTAGACGTCTCAATTCGTTCAATACCATTTGTAATTTGAAACGAAAATACGGTTCAAATCTCGCGTCGTCTTCTAGAACCAATACTTCATCTAAACCTTCAGAAGTTGTCTGAAAAAACAAAACGACAACGTAAAAACATCAATGTCAAAGTTTTTTAGCTTTATAAATGGAATTTAAATATTTTTATTTTAAAATATAATTGTATGATATAACATTTTTTTAAGAATATCACTTTTAAAATATTATATTCTTATAACTATGCAAATTTTATGCATTATATAAAAACGTTTTAAAACTTTCATAATTTTAACGATGAACAAAAGTGCCAAATAAAGACACATATTTAAAAATAATACACTTGGATATGTATTAATAGTATTAATTAGCACTAATGCATTTTTTTTTAATTGTATTTAATTGACACATTATATAGTAAATATATATAATATTATGTTATATGAGCAAGTATTCTGAAATATATATACTTAATATGTATTTAGTAGTGAAAATAACCATAATTTCACCTTTTATTTCAAGTACTCAAATTGAAAACCATATGTTGTTAATCAATTCTAGACATGTAACTTATATGTTTTTGCATTAATATAACTACATCGATATGTACACCTATAATATTATATTAATTAATTTTCGACAGTTGCTAATTCGATATTAGTCAAAGTGTCAAATACGAACGAATCAATAAACTGTATATAGTAGTATACAGTAACATTTACAATTGTACTCCGTCATGATAGATCGTGATACGGGTGGGAGAACAAATAAAACAATAAATCTACAAGTTCGGAAACGTAGTGAAAAAGAGTAAAACATAAAACAAAATAACTACACTATTTTCCAGGTATTTAACAAAAAAAAAAAAAATGGTTCTAAAACTTGGAAAATAATACAATTTGAAACGACGAAACCGTAGACGGGACACTTGCGACATTACAGTTGTTTTGTTAGTAACAAATTACATTAAATATGTTAGTTCACGTTTTGAAACCATTTCGGTTATTGTATACGACAGCAACTTAACGTCAATAATCATAACATAAACATATGTTGGATATAGGTACATTGGTTCTTTTTTTAGCCGGTTAATTTTCAATTCAATTTTTTTGATTAAAACTTTTCATTACTAACTTGCATATTATACATACTTACGTACCTATAAGTATATTTACGTACACGTATTACGCGGATAAAAATCATCAACGCCACTAAACACGCTTTCGTATTACAAAGTAAAATGTCGTCCTTTCAAAAGGTATGAAATGATTAACATTATACATAATATGTAATAAATTCTAATACACATAAATGGCCGGGTCTTGGGTATAGAAATTATTATCAAATAATCGTAAATCGTATTTTTGTTTGTCAACTGTAAACATTTTTTGAAAATGAGTCTCCGTCAATAGCTTAGCTGACAATGCGTTATTTTAAAATAACGCATTGTGCACAGCACTTCTCTGGCACATACAATATTTCGGTGGAAATATAAAATTTAACGTTCATTATTCTGCGCTGCCACCATAATATATATTAGATATTATGAACTTTTTATATTAAATATAAAATATAGTAGCGGAGGCCACAACACTGCCGACCCAAACATTGGATACCACGACATTTATAAAATATTAAGTATCTATTCTGTCTATTATTTATTTATGCTCACAGTTGTGAGTGTATAATTTCAGTAAATAATATCTGTATTTTCAGAAAGTATAGAAAAAAATTGTATATCTTTTCGTAATAACGAAATGTTAAATTTATTTTCAAGTACGCGTATAATTTTTCCGACTGTGCTTTAAAATAAGGTCTGGCCGGATGAGTTTGTGCCTTGTGGTTTTCTCATAATATATTCATTATTTTTATCGCACCCTCTCGTCCTTAACCCCCAGGATTAAAATTCTGGATACACAGCTGCACTATACAGGTGTATAGGATTAAGTTTTAGTGGTATTACAAAAATTCGTTCTTCGCGCTTCAAACGTTTTACTCTCTTGCAATTATAACTATACACAATATCCAAAACATACTTCTTGGCATAAACGCAGTAAGTTAAATTAGAATTCAGTTTTAGTGGTGTTGCAAAAATGTGTATGCGTGTCAAACGTTTTACTCTCGAGCGGTCTTACGTAGCTTTAACTATACAGTGATCGTGGTAGACGATACAGTAGTATCGTGTATTTTATGGCATAGTTTTCGAAAATTATAGGTTATAGAAATAAATGCGGGAGCCCCGAAACCCCGTTTCCGGTTATAAAATACTATATTTCTAGCAGTTGGATAAAAAACGAAATAAAGATAAAAACAATAGATATTTAACCTTAACTTTGCAATACTTTGATTACACATGGCAATAACAATAGGAAAATTAGATATACACCATTGCCGTGGTTCATTTTCATCAATATTTCATTACAATTCAAATTATGATACTAATTCAATTTAAAAATAAAACATTATTCAATAGTAATAGTTACAACTAACTTCAAACCACCTTTTATTGCATGCGATTGAATTGGCACCCTAACCACGACACGATTATATTATGATTACGGTTATACTCTTACCACCTATTTACCCGTAGAATGTTTGTCTCATGACGGGCGACCACTATAATAGATGTAGTACATTACGCTTACTCTTTAAATTCTACCACGCCACTTTATCGACAAATAAATACTGTGTATCAAAAGCTTGTTATACATGTAATAAAGTAAAAACTTAAAAAATAAATTTAACACTAATTAAATATTAAATACTACCATGGTATGATTAAATATTAGAATGTATTATAATTTATACAGTGAAACCTATTTATAACGGACAGCCACGGAACCAAAATAATTGTCCGTTACAGACAGGTTTCAGTGTTTTATAACTAGAATTAGAGACATATCTGTTTAAGGGAAAATAAAAATTTTGTACGTATTTATATTAATATTGTAAATATTATTATAATCTTCATCATTATTATTTAATATTATATTATTACATTTTACATATACGTTATAAATTTAATTTTAATATTTATCAGCATGTTTACGAATAGACAAACCGCTAGACTCTTACAACGAATAATGTTCACCTTTTGTTTTAACTTGAAAGATAACCGTGTAATGGTACAGTAAGTGCCATTGTAATAAGAAAAATATGTAAACTCTGACTGCAAACCGATAGAAACTGAATAAAAACATTTGAATTATTTATGGTTTTCTTTTATACGTATTATTACAATTATTTATTTCTGGATTTATTTCTATTTAATTGCATCTCAACTTCATAAATTCAATAGGTACTCGAAATTAACGTTATCGAAATCGGCGATAATACAATCGGTTGTTATCTGTGTTTTCACGTGTAGTAACTTAATTGCACTCTGTATTGAAGCTGTTTCATAGTTTGTATTTATATAATATGAAATTAAATTTAGATTTGAACTAGGATTTTTGTCCGTTATGAAATCACCGGGGTAAAATATTAGTAATAGTGTCCGTGTCTATCTTTTTTTTTTACAACTATGATATGGAATTCACTGTAATTATAGAAATGGAGGCCAGAATGCCATATCCTTCCATAGACATTAAATTTTACCAAAAATATTTTTTAATAAATCTTAAAAATACACTATTTGTTATTCATATTTATAAAAAGTAGCTATTTTGTCATAATAGGCATATATTATATAGATAGATAGATAAATAAAATTGTGACAGGAATGTTTCCAAAGACCAACGAGTCGTAATTTGTAATAATCGATAGAGCAAAAAATCTAGCAAATTTAAAATTCCACAAATTCAATATTATCATTTATCAATATTGGGTTAAGACGTTAAGTGGGTATGAATGTATGTGTTTGAAACATTTAGAGATAAAAAGAAATTAGTTTTTATCACAATTTAGAATGTCACTATTTATAGGTTTCCTTTTCGTCGTACGTAAATATTTTTATGCAAGTATAATGCTACCGGAACAAAGCATAATATCTGATTTAAACCGATATTTAATTATTTAAATTTTAAATAATCCGCACTAAAATTAAAATACTTACAATTATTTGATTAAGAATGCTCAAAAAAAGCTTAAAGTAAAAAGTTTTTTTAAGTTTTTATATACATTACATATATGAACAAACATATGTACCTAGTAATAATGGCCATTAATTTAAAGTATGTAAAATTGTTTTCCACTTAATTATTATGGATATGACGATTGATAAATAAAACTTAGTACACCGGTAACCAAGTATAAGATACTAAACAATATATTTTTTAATCAATTAAAAACTATTATTATTACAAAGACAAAGTGCAAATTATTGGTAGATTAATACTACTTATTTAATTATTTCAAGACAAACGCTAAAAATTAAAAATATCATACACATTTTATAGATAATTATAGAAAATATATTAGCGAAAAGTTACTATCATATTTTTAATACTTATTCAATGTTATTTCTTTCTTTTTATAAAATAAGATTTTTCTAAACATATTTTTACAAAATATGTAGACTGCATACTATACTGGTACATATAATATACTAAAATAAGCTTTATATCCGAAGCCTTTTTTTATGAATACTGTGTTATAACAGTTCTCTACATTTTTATCCTTGTCGAACAGCACGTAATTCAGAAAATATATGTTAAAATATACACATTTAGACTGGGTTATCTTTATGAAAGATGTAAGAACATGAAATACAAATTATGGAGAAGAAAAACAATTTAATTCGTGTAAAGATTAATACAGAATTATCACATACACTAGTGAAGAATACAAATAAAATGTATAATTATTGCATTAAATATAACATTGCTGAAGTAATTATAACGATATTTAAAGCATTAAATCTATTTCCAATATTGATCCAATATTACATCTATTTTATAGTTTTGTAAAACCATTTGTAAGAGGTGAATTACGCTGGCTTCCGCCATACTTTAAATAAAATGAACTTTTACAAACGGGACATGCTACTGAATATTTTTTTCACTAGGAGAAAAAAAACATTGAATCATCGATATTTTTTTGAAGGTTTTTAAATTTTCTGAATCAAATGTTATCTGTATATTGCTATGTTTTTTTGGATACTAGGCAAAGGTAAGATTATGATACTGCTATAATATCTAAATTACCATATTTGTTGTGTTTTTTGGTTGCCTAAACAGACAAAATCGTTCACGTTTCTACGTTTGCGTTTTTTAAAATGTTTATCCATAGTAAAATTATACTATCTACGTTAAAAAAAGAATATATATATTTTATAATACATTTTAAAAAATGGGAGGAGGGTACATATTTTTAAAATGTGATGATTAAAAATTTGTAATAATTATATACCTAACAAATTTTAAGTATATTTTCCTAACTGTGAATTTCAGCGTAATCTACCTAATTTTAAATTCTATTATTTTTAATATAAACATTTTAACAACTAAAAAACTAATCGTTTAAATTTTGAATTAATACATCAAAAAGGTAAAAATAATGGTGACAGCTTGATGATTCATCCTTTGTATATTATTATAATTAATAAGTATATATTAAGATTTATATTATATTATAATATAATGTAATTAATATAAAAAAATATGTGAAGAAAAGATAATTGGTGGTCTACTCGTCTGTCACTCACCAGCATCTATTATCTGATATCAGTCTGTAATTGTCACGGATACGAGATTATATTAGTCATCTTTTAATATTTTTCAAGCTGTTAGTTTTTTTATTTTTATTTTAGTAATATTAATAATTAACCTGAATTACTAATATGATACAATATATATAAATATTGATTATAGAGGATATTTATTCACATATACCCATTATGCTACGGAGTTTAGGAGTTCTTTGAAAACAATCGTTTGTCGTCGATTATTTCCACACGATTTCGGTCCATTGAAATTATACATTTTGTTCGCTCGGGCGCTTTTCATGTTAACAATCGGTTTCACCTATCAATGATTCGCGCGAATTTGTATTAGTAACAACATTTATAGTTCGTACTACATGGTTCGTTGTTTGAAATCCTAAATCTTTCTTATTAGTATTATGTATAATTTAACTAATTATAACACAGCATCCCGATTCCATTAGTCTCGTTAATATAATAACTCATCATAAGGCATGAATAAATTACTTATTCCATTTAATCTTAGTCTTTTGTCAACCTAATAAATTGATCGAAATCATTGTTGGAAAAATCGTTTATAATTTATTGTAGGCAATATTGAAATTATATGGACTTAAAAAATGAACGCCAATAATTTAAGGAATACCAACACATCACGAATAATTTAAAGGTAGCACTAGGTTTTTAAATAGTAAAAACATTGTAACTAAAATTATAAACAGGATACAACAACTAAATCATTGTTAATCATCTCGCTATGTCGGAGTAAAAATCATACGTGTACTATTGTCTATAAATATATATATATACATTCAAGTAAATATAGGTAATTTAATTCATTTGAATAGAGATTAGATTAAATATCGCTTGCGAGGCCTTATCTTATTTCTTGTTCTACTAAAATATTATTGGGCTATTATACATTTTTGTCATTAAAATTGAATCATTATCATATTTTATAATATTAGTAATCACTTAACAACACTTATTTTAAGTTTATGTCATATGACATCAGCGTTAAATAACTTGTTTAGTTATAAAAAAAATATTAAATAATATAGTCAATATATTACATACATTTATAATTATTATGATTTTCTTTAAAATTAACGTACTCTTCATAATACGCAAACACATAAAACGTTAAAAAATGGAAAACATTTTAAAATATAGTAATAATCCGAGTGCACTACCGAATAAGTAATGTTATTCGTTAAATACTTTTATAAGTTATTACATAGATTAATATTAAATGTTTTTGCGACTGTTTTTAAACAATAATTCGCAAACTCAAGAATACATAATGGTATAGTTTAAATACGTCCTTAAAAATGTAGTTCCATTTGGAAATGTATCGTACGAATATAAATAAAATTAAACTGAAAAAGAAAAAAGATCCCATATCAACCTGAATCCAAGTTTATCTTACGCTTATTCGTTAAAATAATGTAATAATAATAAGTATCCACACTCGTGTGGGGTGATTTAACTAAAAATAATTATCATACGCTACATGGCTATAATAATCCTTCTATAATATATAAATATTTATAAAATTAACAAAATATTAAACGGAATAAGTAAAAATTATAAAATAAGTATAAAATGTGAGTAACTTTAAAACAATATCTACACAACTACCTACTTCAAGATAAACGGTTAAAAAACATGCAGGTAAATCACAAAACATCTATTGCAGATTTCTGTTTGAAGTACCCATATTATTTTAAAACAAAATAAATGTAGGTATACAATAATATTATATATATAAAACTTAAAAATACACTGCAGAATGCGCTTTACCTCGTTGTATATGAATTGGACTCCGATAACTATACTGTTAAATTCTTGAATTGTGTTACTGTTAGTTTTAGAACTGTATATACGATAGTATACACTATGCAAACCTTATAAATTACTATAAACTTTAACCTTCGTATAGTTTCGTGAACTACTGTGGTTTAACATGGAGTGATTTAGAATAAGAAAATATACATTTTATATAAGTCTTAGAATATAGTATAATACTATAGTAAAGTAACAGATTGTATTTGCGCAATTTTATTATAATCGATAACAAAATGTGATTTATCTTACAAACTGTAGCCATTTCCTACATTTTTATACTATTTTATATAGCCTAAAATTAAGTTATATATTACGGTTAATGCTTAACCGTATAAAATAGTATTAAAATGTGGGGAAGTTATGTATTATGGTTAAGTCTTTTGTCACTATGAGATCTATATAATTTTTAGACTGTTTATTGGTTATAAATAGTTGATTTGTGTAAATACCATATATAGCATGATGGTATAAACTATAAAATCTACAATTACTTATAAATTATAAACGAGAACAAGTTCAATAAACAAAACAACTAACTGCAGATAATTCTATAAAAATTGAATTATTTTTTCTGCAGAACGAAATATTTAATGAAACAAAAAAGTTAAAATACAACTTTGGAAAACGATTAAACGATATACAATTAATACAATTATAAACATTTAATAGTTTAGTCTCTAGTTATTTAATATTATGTACCTATTATTTTAACTACATTTTGGTATATACAAGACGTAGGAATATGTATGCAATTTTCCCAGGATTTTATACATTACATTTCATTTCTAATTCATTCTTATTAAACACATTTAAATAACTTGTAAAACTAATTACACGACATTTTAATTTTATTCTCTTTTGTAAATAATTTAAATATATTAAAGTAAATGAGTTTGAAAACAAAAATAGATATAAAACCAACAGATTGGACTAGTAACTAGAACATTTCAGAGTATATTATTTTCAGCTTTCAAAATCAAAAAAGTATAAATAGTAAAAAAATAAATAAAATAAATTTAGTGTAAACTTCTTTTCACTAAAAAAAAAAGAATGAAAATGCATTACTGTATTCTTAAACCATATAATTATCTACGATTGAGATAATTAGACAATTTTATGTACCTTGTAACTACGTAAAAAACAAAAAGAAATTACATAAAAAGTTTATTAAAATAATTTTTTTTTTAATTAGTTAATTAGGGAATTGTTAATTTAATGTTTAAAGTGTACCGACTGCAAAATATTCTTATTATTACACATGCTCATTGCAGTGAAAGTTCATAAATAGAAGTTTGCCAATAAATTATGACTACTATATAAACGCACAATATGATATTACATTCCAACTGATTAGTACGTATGCGTGCGTAAAACAACAACTATAGTTGAAAACTATTTTACTGTTGTGTAATAAAATGAATCACAACTATTTTGTAAATCTAATAACGACCAGAAAATATACGATTGGGACTAATAATGAATATATCGGGACGTCGTACTGCATTTATTACATTATATTATTATGTTACAAAAATACGTCTCATTGATAAATGCGTTTTAGACTTTCAATCTAGAGAATTGGAAAAATATATAAAGCGCCGTAATATATCCTAGTCTTTATATTACATTCACACCTATACATAAAATCTATTGTAGTTTCCTTCTATACATGTTCTGTTCTATAGACACGCCGCTTTACTGTTGATATCGATAGGCGCCCGGACAACACCGTTGTGAAGCTGTTGTTATACTACAGTGTAGTAACTACTACTACACTATAGTAACCAACCTATTCCACGTGAATGCTCACTTGTCCGTTTGACATCACGTAGGTACTTCTCTGAGATTTATTTGTAGTATGAACAACACGAATTCTCAATTTATAAGATGCTCTCGGGTTCGTTCAAATTTGCTTTATCAGTTGAACTTTGTTAGCTAATCACTTTACAGCTGAGCGGTTACTTACTTTTTATGCATAGAAATGTTGAAAAAAATAATCAGCTATGAAAATTTAAATAAAAAATTTATGCCATAATTCAGAAATAAAAAATAAAAATGAAAACAAAATGGTAAAAATATAATATTTCAAAAAATGATATTTGTTTTCAAAATGTCGAGTTTTTACTATAAAAAGAATCACTCACTACGTAAATATACATATAAATAGAACACTCTTGATTTTATTCTAAGACATTTCTTTATCTTATATACTTAACACTCCAACCTGCACACCCAACCATCAGCAAAAGAGCGTCTTTCTTATTCATCTTCTGCCCGGCATTTGTCGAGTTTTATTTTCGACGATTCAATGTCAATGGAATAACAGATTTACGATAGTTGAAATAACCAAAAAGAAACTTACGACTGCCATGCCCTGTTTCGTCTCCATGACGACAATATCATTGTTATCGACAACTAACTTACGATAGACATCGCGTGCTATAACTGATATTTATTTTACCGCGAGTTGATTCAAAACTTCGTAGAAACACAATAATAATAATTTGCATACAGTTATAGAAGAAGGAACTTAAATAATAAGTATTTTTAGCGCCATTATAGTAATAGTATAATTCAATTCGAAATGTGAGGGTAGATCAATATTATGAAATATTTACGAAACAATAGGTATAACCTTGCCGAAACAACGATCACTTATAAGTTAAAACCAATCTTATTTACTGTATGAATGTTTATACTATTTAATCATTTACACACCACATTTTTCGTATCTATACAATAAATATTGATAATTTATTGCATTTTTTTATTTTATATCCTAAAATTTTATTATCCAATTAATGAACGAAAGTCTTTTTAAATATTTGCACCTTATGTATAATCTTATTCATTGACAGAATATTAAAAAAAAATATTATTGCTATGAGTATCGTAGTAGGTAGGTGTATACGCAAAAACGGGATACGCTCAATAATAACTTAATTTAATTTAACTAAATATTTAAAAGAGCAATATTACCTTTGCCCAAATTCTGTAATGGCTCATGAAGCATCCAATCTCTCCTTTAGTAATTGGCCTAAAAAGACAACAATTAAAACATAATTAAATATAAAACGTTCTTCAAAGCTAAATAATAAAACTAATTTACCGTTTATAATAGGGGTCTTTATAACCAGGCATGAGCCTCACGCCCATGAACTCCAAATCCGTTTCGGTCAGAGCTCTGAAAATAAAAACACAATTAGTTTATACTTAACGTTATCGATATTACCGCATTCAATAATTTAGGAAATCGGGATAAATACTATAAAGGTATATTGCAGATTACTGACATTTACGGTTTATTTGCTCTTATACAATACGACTCAAACTACATAGGTAATACCTACAATTCAAACTATCAGCGATTTATTTTACTATACTGGGCATTTCTTTAAAAGCGGTCATTTAATGTGACACTCTCGAAATTTACTATGTGGATTGAGATCTTTTTTTCTATTTATTTCAAATTGTATAGTTATTCAAATTTAAAGCATTGATATATGTTTAATTTGTATGATTTCAAATACTTATTTGTAGGTAATATATAATTTACCTGACTATTATTCATCATTTGTCACCCTTCGACAAATAAAATGATAATATTATCATAATTTAATCAAATTATAGACATTTTGATATACACATATTATTTCGCTTTAATTACCAATTTATGCAACTCTAAAATGAATGTGCTCAAAATGAAAAAAAAAATTATAATTCAAAAAAATATATAGTGAAATAAGAAAAAGTGTTTATAGTATGTGAAAACTTGATTTATTTTAAATTCAGGATGGGGAAAATAATTGATGTCGAGGGGGAAATTGAATGGGATAATTAGTTAAAAAAGTGAAATACTCAACAAAATCCTTTTATTAATTACAGATTGTTAACAAAACTTTAAATTACATTTTACGGTAAATCACAAAAAAGTAAAACAACAATAAAAGAAAAAAAAATTAGGAAAGTGGGCACCACTTAACTGTGAAGTAAATATCGAGTGGATCTCTATAATGAATGTGTTAAATTTAAATTCAAACATACCTATATACTATTGTATACGAAAAATGATTTTAAATGTAGACAGTCTGTCAACCTATATCACTAAGTACATTTTATTCTATATTTTTTGATATTACTATTAAAGTAATTTATTTTATTATTAGCATTATATGGTATATCAATGTTCTTAATTTTCGACGAAAACATTGCATGTATTATATTAATATTTAATTATTGCAATAATATGTATTTTTACTATACTAGTTTATTGTTATTAACTTTTGAATCAATAGAATTTTACCGTGTAATAATAAAGTGTGAGTAGGTTTATGGTATATAAATAGGAAATTTTTAATATTTTTATACAAATATAAAAACAATATTATGAAATGAGACCTTGTGTAACATTTCAAAAATTTTGACCCCGCGAATAATTTTTCTTGACATTTATAAGAAAATAAAATTATAAAGTTATGCAGTGGCGGCGTCAGGGACGGGCAAGGTAGAGCCATGGCTTTATTTGAAAATAACTGGCCCTAACAGTGGCCTTACCACTGGCCTAACCTTAGACATTATTATATAATCATTTTTAATTTTTTGTGGCCCTGCCTTATAATTATTGGCCTCCCATTTTCCCTACCTAGAAAAAAATCCTGACGCCGCCACTGAAGTTATACCATGATAATATAAACATTTAGTGATAATTCAAAGTATTTACGTTTATTCATGTTTAAATTTCAATAAAATAATAAAAATCGTTTGAGAAAAATAGTTATTTTATGAGTGAATATGGAATTTTGTAAAAATTTGTTTGTAAAATTTTAAATACTTATACATTTTTTTAGTAAAAATTTTATTTAATATTGATTGAAAAACGTTTATAAAAAATTAATAAATTTGGCTTTGTCGAAGAAATTTTTGGATTAAAAAAAAATGCATAATTTCAATTATTTATAAATAGCTCAAAAAGATTTGAAATATTTTGAAAATTACCATAAATAATCAAAATAATAATTAAACACTTGATGAAAATTTAAAATTTTTAAAATTATTATTACTCCAATTAGTTTTAGTGTACCAATAACAAAATTAAAAAATACATTTTGTCAAAAACTGATTTTGTATAAAAATTTCTGGTTTTTCATATTTTTTTTTTGTTTTGTTTTTCCTGATTATTAATGAAAGTACTTGGAAATTTAACTCCTCCTCTCTTCAAGTACTAACTACATCCAATTTGCTACCAGAAACCACTGCCAAAGTTGAAAATCAAAACATTTTTACTGCTTAAAAAAATGATGACAGATACACAAAAAAAAATTTAAAATTAATTAAAAACGCACACCATAGTAAAGTCATTACATTTATTGCTCCGTTTAAAATCTAAAATCAACAAAACAGAAAAATTGAGGAAACTTTACCTTGCTTTAATAATAAAATTATAAAATTATAAGCAACGTTAGTTATATAGTTTAAAGTTTCTTAAACAAACGATCCAAATTCTAAATGGATTTTAACTTTAGTTAACCGTTTCATTAGGTTTATTTTACATTTAACAAAATTTATTTCTAATACATATTTCAGTGAGATACTTTTAATTTATTAATTCTGAAACTATTAAAACAATATATAAAATATAAAATAAAAATATCTTCATGTATTCGGTACTTATTAAAAAATGTACATGTCAAATTCTTAAAAAGGTCATGAGCTTTAATAAAATATTATTTTAGATTAAAGCGAAGCGACACTTAAAAACTTTAAATTACTCCAGCATAAAAAAGATCATCTATATTTAAAAATATTGTTTTTATATACAAATATCTTACACTGATTTTATACAACTATAACCTACTTGAATAAAAAATAAGAACAAAATTTATTAAGAATTCAGGCAAGTATTGTGAGTATTAAACTGAATAGTGACAAAGGATTGGGTAAATATTTTAGGTACAACATATCATACTGTGGTTCAAATATATTATATGGAAACAGATTGTACCACATGATAATAAAATAATAGAACAACGTAAATCATAGGGCAGTTGGCATTGTAGACAGTTTCAACTTGTACATTTATCACTCTAACGGGGGGTTTAAATTTAAAATTATGTCCGAAACGGAAAATGTTATGTCACTACAAACATAATATCATTAAAATATTCACAGTTATTCTTTTGATTCACTAACACTAAAGATTATCAAAAATAATTAAACTTAGCATAAAACATCATCTTGTCCGGAAATACTTTGAATAATACTACAGTAGAAATGTTTTGTATTGTTTAATGTAGTTAGTTAGCATAAATATTTTACAAGTTATATACATTATATACTATATACGACCAAATTTAAATTATTTTCACATAATGGTACCTTTGAAATACAATCATAAACATCAACTCAAATAAGTTTGATTTTATACAGTATCATAAATAAGTTATATAATTTTAAAATATAAAAATAATTACATACGTATACATTACACACACACATTAATAAGTAGAAACTTTAAAAATTTATTTTTATTCAGCAAAAAATATTTCAAAATTTAAGAGAGAAACACTTGCGTGAATACAAATTATTTTGGCACATGGTGCGGTCAACGTTTGATTTGTATAATATTATAGTCTGCACGCATATAAATCAAACATTTTCACAAACCATTTTATGTAAAAAAAATCCAAAAATAAATGTCACCCTTTAACCCAAATTATAATGTTCCTTGTCGAACGCAATTCAAACGAACAAATTTGTTACCCATATGTATACACCAATATTATTTTTCTGATCAATAATGTCATAATTTAATTTATCTAAATTTTAATTGTTAAGTTGTTAGTAAAATACACACTTGACTCGTCACATTATTTGAGTGTTTAGCACTCGTTGGCGCGACCCAAACGTTACAAATTGTATCTACTTTTTGTAAAAACACTCAAGGGTTCAATTTACAAGTTATGGATTATATTATATAGTTTTTTTTATTAGAATATACAATGAAATAATAACAGATTCGAATTATTTGTTGATTATCACTTTTCATTTATCGAAACATATATTTTTTTAATAATCGACGGAATTATTCATAATTCCAAACGAAATACAAAATTATTAGTAATTTAAAGATTAGATTTGTATTTCGACCAATCATAGTCGGTCAAACGTAAAATAAACTAAATTATACTAGCACAGCTTTAAACAACCATTAACACCCTACATTGTTTAAATGTAATAACTAATAATAAGGATGTACCACGATTAACTGAGTGAATAAATTATTAATTAATTTCAACACAACACTTATTTTCTCACCCGTTTTCATATGTGTTAAACATAATTATTATGTGTTTAAACTTCACAACATACTATTAGGTGACGTACATTTTTAGGCGTTTATTTACCTTTGGCCTTTATAAATTGTATAATAACGTAAAACAACCTATTAAAAATTATTTTTTTATACTTCATTCCTTCTGAAAAAAAAATTAAAAAAAAAATTCTAAATTCACTATTGACATTTTGTTAAATAAATATCGAACACATTCAACTGATAATTTAATATTTATAACATTAAACCTTTAAGCATTTTGATACAACTAAAAATAGAAAATAAATTAAGAATTTTTAAATTTTTAATTTTACACCGTTGTATTGAACCATCGAAACTTAAATATAGTTTTAAATATGAGCCTGATATGTTGTTTACATCTATATTAGATAATTCATATTTAATTTAATCATCGAATCAAAACGAACATGTTGAAATACAGTATAAGTTATTGTAATACAACATTTGTACCAAAACACACAAAACAAAACGAGACATGATAATACTTAGGTACATAGTATCTATAAATGATGCGCCATGTATAAGAGGAATGTTTATGAAATATATATGTTAATTACGGTAAGAATGCCAGATGCTGTTTTTGACTTTGTATATGTTGTAGGTACGTTAACGCAAAATTATCATTAAGTATGTCTTATTGTATAACGTAAGAAGATTAAAATACTCGTGTTCGGTTACTAAAACACACTTAATAATTTATTATTATTATTATTATCATTCCCGTGTGTTTGAGAACAGAAAATACGAAAACAAAGATAATAAATAATGCGAAGCTCGACAGCAGTAGCGAAAGAATAGAGGAAAAAACAACAGTAAGTATATATAAATTGCATTATTCTTATTTCCCGATTGTAGATAGGTTTACTTTTGGAGTAAATAGTATTTGACTCGGAAGTAGCGCGCGTATCGAGAGATGGACGAGGAGAATAAATCTCACCCTTCGGCTCTCTAATTTACAACATAAGATATCATAATAAAGTGGGTTAATCTTTTATTTTCAACATGTTCATAGGTGGTTTGTCTTCTACCTTAAATAATAAATTCGAATCTACGTTACCGCACCTATTTACATTTGAGGCAGATTGTAAAATATTTAAATGCTCTAATTCATACATCGATTTTGGTCAGACTTTACTACATTTGAATTATTTGATTAATAATAAATAATATCAATCATACGATTTATCACATATTTTATACGTCAGATAACTGCATTATGATAAATATGACAAAACCCAAAATGCCTGCTAATATTGCCAAGTGATGTAAATACCTTTTTTATTTAACATAGACAATTATGTTTTGATTATTGATGCGGGTATGTAAAAAGTTTAAAAATGATAGTCAATGCTTGGTATGGTACAACGGTATAATATGATATATAGAATAATTAAATTTTGAAAACAAACTTTATTTTATAAGTATATAAGTAGGTGATATTATTATAGTGCACATTAATTAATTTCAAAAATCAAACAAACTTCTCAAGCCGATTATCTATGTAAAATTGTATATATTATATGGTTCGACACCATCATGCGATGTGAAAGCACGTAAATATTTGTTTACTTTGGTCAATAAAACACAAAAGCAAACAGTTATCGATAAGAAATTATAACACCCTAACACAAATCAATCATTGGCCTACCAAAAACAAGGTTTTATTCCGAATACGCATTATTCTTATCATCCGATATTATTATTTATTGCCAAAACGGTCGATTTACGTTTCGCCAGGGTCACATTTTTCTTAGGCGTATTAAAAACGACACCACGTCACCGCATATAATATAACGTACAGATAATGTAATGTCGTGTCGACAAACCATTTCGCAATATTTTATGATTGATTTTTCTTTCCGTACGAGGCTCACTACAAGTCTTAGATCCCGTGCGGAAAAAAATATAGTTACGCGAAACGCCATCACGGTTGGACAAGGTATCGTAAGGTGGTATATTCACATCACATCTATGTGCTCACGCATTTTTAACCTACATGATCGAGTCGTATATCGGCGAACGTACTATGCGTAGAAATATTCAGGGTGTTTGAAGAACCGTTTACTTGTACGTCGGAAAAACGTGGCGCATTTTATAATATATTCAGAGTGATTCACCAAGCATAACGCTCAGCCCTATTTTATTCTTCAATCATGCATTTATTCAAATTCTGGTTTTCTGAATTATTAACTAGACATATTCTTAAAGGTAATATTTTCAAATACATAGATTTTGTACGGCAATGCAAAGTGTTTTTTTCGGAGATGGTATTTATTTTTTCAAACCATTATTACCTTGTTTTTTTACTTTAAATCGGCATACTAATGATAAAAACTTACGAAAGCTAAAATACAATAATTAATATTTATTAACATCTGAATCTGTGTTTTATAATTTTTAAAAATTATTTGAGCAATAACTACCCGCTCTACGAAATATTGCATTCGTGGTCCGCGATTGTATGTGCAATCAATAACCATAAACCGATATATACATTATAATCATTATGTTATATGCATATATAGGTATTAATTTTTAAAAAAATAAGAAGGAAAAATAAGCGTAAAAAATATAAACGATGGAATTTTCTAAAAACGTGACGTACACACACTGTGCGGTGTTAAGTGAAGTTCTACCAACATGTATATTGTATAAGGTAAGTAAAAGTATAACATAAGTATACGTATTGGTATAACCACAACAATATACAATACCCAAACGCTGTCCGTTGTATAAGTATAGTATATTTATGTGTATATAATATATAAATCAATTTCACCGGTGGAATAAAAGAGAAAAAAGTGGCGACAAGTGACTATTTTCTTGCACTTTAAAGAAGGTTTTCTTATTTCTTTAGTTCTTTAAACATTCGTTTCGTGTTTGAGAAGGATTTAATACGTATAAGCAAGCATTTCAACGTTTTTTTGGATCCAACGCTGTTTCGGAAAAAAGAGTTTATTTAAAAAAAAAATATTCTCGCGTTCTATAGAAACGATTGTAGTAGGCGATGATACGAGTACTTATTATTCGCGTCCCGTGACTCTAGTGTATTATTAACGCCGTGATATACACGGTTAGGTGAGAGGTGAGAGAGGGCGATGACATCCCCCGCGACTCCCCTCAGCAGGAAGGTTTGACGGTGGTGGCCCTAAATATATTATATACGCGAGTAAATTTTATCCTCGGCGTAAGTAATTTGTAGCAGTGCGGTAAGTACCTATATATAAATATATTAAGCATTACAGGTGTATGTGTGTATATGAGTGAGTTTATATATATATATATATACTATACACGGCATGATGTTAGTAGATTTTCGTAGACCGCGTACCACCTGGCACGAGGAAACGTGTTTAGCGACTATTATCAATTTTAATCTCTAAGCTTAATTTTCAGATAATAATAATATTGTATTTGGTGTCTTTAGAACGACATGTTCCATGACACCATCGCAGGATGAAAATAATGTAATAGGAACGCATATATGTCTTATTTTTAATTTACATGATTAATTTTATCGTGTTGCACAGAAGTTTAACAGATGGATATCTCGAAAATAATCAGTTACAATTGTGTATGCTCAAACCCGGTACAACACCAGACACCGGACACTACGGTCATTATTATATAACATATATTGTATAATAGTAAGCAAATATTTTATTAGATACATCAATTAACTTACATAAAACAAGACAAAAATAAAAATTACAAGAATTTTAATAATTTAAATTGTATATCAAATTTCGAATGTATATTTCATATACTAATTACATCATTCTTTGAATTTTATTTTTTAGTTACTTAATAATAACAAACTACTGGAAAATTGCTATATAAATAAAATATATAATGTAAAAGCGTAGGTATATACAACGAACAAAATATATGTAATAATAAAGTGATAAAAAAAAGCAGTAAGACACAATACAACTCTAATTTGGATGCGGGGGCTTCTTTTCGACATATTAAACAACGCGCACTCACCCAGACATACGTAACGGAAATCATCATATTGTATAAAACATACCCTATATTTTACAGTTTATTTTTTATTTTTTTGTGAATTATTTTCAAAACAAAAATTTTTCAAGAAAAAAACTGCATTTAGGCATTTTTAATTCAAATTATTTTTGAATTAGCTGAAAAATATAGTCACTGACAATGTGAATATATAATATTAAAATCGTGTTTTTATTTCATAAAGATAAAATATTTATAAATATAATAATACATTTAACTATCATATCATTCCAATTGACATTTATTATGCACTAACAAATTTAACGAATAATTACACTAATAAATTGTATATTTCAAATGATTGAAAATCATCGTCGTTTATAAACATTTAAATACGAGAAAAAAAAATTCGTAGACTATTTGTGTGCGTTTTATTTATCACACAAAACCGAATAATATTACACAAAACTCTATGATTGATGAGCGAGAGAAGGATAGAATGAGTAAAACAGTAAAAACTAAAAACAACTCGTAAAAATATTATACTTATACACAGAGTGATTACTAAACATAATCACCCTCATTTTTTATTTAATAATGAATTTATTCAAGTTCTGATTTTGGCAATTTTTAAATATACTTCATGTTATTAATATGGCTTATATTTTAAAATTCTTGAGATTTTTTTTTGTACTACACGAGGAGAATCTTGTAGCAATAAAAACTTCCATTTTTTAAGTTGGAACACCTCCCAAAAACTAATCATTTCATTTTTGATTTAGATACATCAATTATCCGCTAACTAATTTTTAGTTGAAAAGGGGGATTGTCATTTAAAAAACAGAATTTTTAAATACGGTAGTTTGGTTAAATGTTTTTTAAAAATTCAAAAAATCAAATTTTGAAAAACCGTATTATTAAAGAAGAAAAAGAGGATGAATATGTTTGGTGAATCATCCTGTATATAACAGTGTCGACGTTGTGATATAGTATATAGATTATCACTACGACTAATATTACCACTATAAATGCGTACAATTTACACAACTAAACAATATTGTACTTTTACATTCGGTGCCGACAAATTACATCGAACAAATAATTTATCGTTTTATATAACGACTTGGTGCTTTATGCCAAGTTTAAAAACAAATTGTACATATACACCGCAACCTTAAATTATAGACTAGTAAACACACACATCGTAGGTATTCGTATAATTTGTTAGATGAAAATTTTTTTTTTAAATTCACTCTTTTGTTTATCTATGGTTATACCAATAAACACGTTCATAAAAACAAAGTACGAGAGATCTTTATGGAATGGTATAAATTTAATTTCAAAAGTTTTCTCGGGAATTGTTTAATCGAACAAAATGTAATTTTAATCCACGACCGTAATTAATATTTATACAGTAAACTGATTCAAATTAATGCATAGTAAATATATAAACACGAGCTTTTGTTTTTGGTGAATATGAGTTTGGTACAATTTATTATTAAATATATTAAAGGCCGATCTGTCATTTTGAGAAATTTTCGGATATTGTTCACAATGCCCTATATAAACACATGCCAAGTAATAAAATATCGATAATTTCAACGGTGCTCAGTCATTTGACTCAATGACCATGATGTTAAACGGACCACATAACTAATATACCTAATAAGAAGTAGACCAGTTAACGCGACCCAAGATCGATCATAACTGTTATATACGCATTATACCAATGATGGTACGCCAAGCACAAGTATCGTTTCCATACCTATTCTAACTTATTGAATTTATCGCATTTTAATAAATCGGATATACCAATCATTCCACACTTTTAATTAAATTCTGGCGTATTTATAAGATGAAAAACGACAAATTTTTAATTATATAACCGAAATAATGCATTTTTAATATTTTGTAATTTAATTTATTCAACAAAGCAATATGCTAATACATAACGCGCTATAATAATATTACAAGCCATTAAGTTTTACATGTGCGTCGTTTTTTCTTTTTCTGTTATTAAATATTATTATTGAAGTTTTATACAATACTTAAATGACTCGATAAATATGTTATTGAAATTTCGTTAGCCAAAATGTATATTACATAAAGCATTACGAAAATTAAACGAAAAGCATTACTGTTGATAATTAATGGAAAAGTAAGGTTTTTCAATTAAACAGATAAAAAAGATCATACAAATAAAAATTGAAAATTATAAAAACCATCGTATTATAAAGGGCACAATAACCATAAATATATCTGTGATAACTATACATAACTTATATTAATATGAAAAACTAAAAATATAAATTTGCAACGCGCACAACTGAATTAGTTTTTACTTATTAAATTCGTTAATATGTATCATTTTGATAAGAATATTTTATCATAATTACATTTAATTACGTCGTGTTAATCAAACTTTAATCAAATTAAAAATCACATTAATATACTACTTAAAAATTGTTGATAACATTTACAAATATTTTAAATATAACTTGAAAATGCAATTTATTCACATATATTTTTTACACCCATATTATTTCTTAAACTTTTCAATTCGTAAATATGTGTATATACATTTATTAGATGATAATGTTTGTTTGTGATATACGTATGCGATTATTTTAAAATTGACAAACTTTGTTGAACATAGTAAGTTATAAATGTATACATTTAATTATTATTTTCATTTTTCATTAGCCATTTATTTTATAATAACAATGCATTTTTAAGGTGATACCTACTTGAAACTTTATGGAGCTTCATATTTTTAAAAATAGTTCGTACCTAAATAGATTAGATGATTTTCAAACTGCTGTATAATCACGGATTATTGTACGACATTAAATAATACTGAATATTTTCCAATACATTTTTATGCATCGGTATACGATAATCGATATTGTATAAATAGTCTATTATACAGATACATAAACGTTAAGCGGAGATGCGTACGGTGGTTATAGGTTATGTTATATAGGAACTAAATGTAATCACCCCGAAGCTGCAACCTAGCAAAAGACTTTTTTTTATTTGAATTTTAAACAGACATAAAACTGCACAAAATAATATTCGGTAATATACCTAATTATTATATAAAGATACAAAAAATTGATATTTCTTTTAGAATACAAGAAATTAATTATAAAAAAAAAAAAACGTGTAGGAAAAATAAATAAATGTCATGTAGGTACTTTTATATTTACGAAAACATACAGTCTAATTAATACTAATGTTTTAAAAATTGAAAATAATGATTAACCATTAGAGCTCGGACTTGTCTACAATAACAGAATTTGAGCTTGTATTTCGATATTAGGTACTCGTATATTACGTAAAAATAATTTTGTCAAAATAAAAATTATGTAATAATAAAACAAGTAGTAAATGGATACTATTTATACTCAATTATTATATTCTAGTCTTATATTATAGCAACAAAATAAAAACACCCAAGTCAATTTTATCATTTTTTTAAAAACATTATATGATCTTTCGAAATTATATATAATCTGTAAGTATTATTATAGTATCGTGTTTATTACCAATTGGTACAGCTAAATAATTTTTTTTCAAAATCTTACTAAAAAAAAAAAATTTTAATTTTTCCAATGATTCATATAGCTTAAGATTCAAATGAAAAAATTAAAGTTATTTATTAAATAAATAAATATTCTAAAATTATAAGAGATTTTAAAGATCTTTTGTTCACCATGAACAAAAATACAAACATGATTAATGATTTGAAAAATGAACTGTTTGACACACTTATATATTATATAAATATAATCAAAACACGGACAAATCTATCGCTAATACATTATATATATTTATTTTATTTTATGAGCAAACTAAAGCGCGTCATGAAAATTACAAGCTTTTGAGAGCGCATCGGTACGGAAAACCGCCACAACAGTGGATTTCCTAGCAGTACCGTAGTACACCGCGTCGACAAACGTAGTCAAATCGTATGTATCACATTTAGGTAAGAAAAAAAATTTGTTTTAGTTTGTTTACTAGCAGTAGAAACATAAATATAAAAAATAAACTATTTTTAATTGATCGGCTTATTCTACAAAACATTGCAGCGTAATGTTTATTGAAAGCATTATATTATAAAAAATCAACAAGGTAAAAATAAATATTTGATTTTTATTTATAATTATTTACTTTTAAAAGTTTTAAAATACATGACCCTAATATTAATATTATCCTGATAATTTATAGTGATTGTATATGCAGAAATAACACTTTTTTACTATTATAAACCAATATATATATAAATATAACTTTTTTATCTTTAGGTTAGTAGTTACTAGTTATCGTAAAAAATATTTATTAAACGCTTATTAATTGTATCATTGAAAAATTTAATATTTATAGTCAAACAAATAAATATAAATGATGTATGAAAAATAATATTTTTTTAAACGAATGTTTTTCCAACGTAAGATAAAATATTAAAAACACTTTTTTTTTTTTTATATTTACCTATTATACATTTATAAATATATTTTCTAAAAACCGAATTTTATCAACATTTTTCATAGTGAACTAATTTAATAATAATATTAAAAAAGTAAATTTCAGCTCCTCTTTCTTAAAATATAATTTAATTGTGTTAGAAGTTAGACTACTCATATGTACATGTGTATTAATAATTTTAAAAGAATAAACAAAATGTCAGTATTTATTACTTTATTTCTGAAGTTCAATTCATATATTATTCTGTTCTAACTTATTATCTGAAAGTTCTCGTATTATTCAACTCACTGTATTATATGGTAAAATAAAAGTAATACAATCATCTAAAAATAGACACTAAACTGAAATATTTTTCTAAATAATTCGAATTCCATTATAAACGTCAACCGAGTTTAAATTGCATAAACTTAAAATATTTCAAATAAAAAACTACTTTATTCAAAAATAGTTATAAAATTACACTTCCAGCCAAAATCAAATTTGAAATTCATTATTATTATATAAATTAAATTACAACAATTGAATTACAAATTATTTTTTAGTGTACACAGTTAAAAATTTAAATATTTTATGATTAAAATTGATTATCAAATTAATTTTTTTTATCATAAATATAAAATAAACATTGCGATAGGTTCATAAAATATTCCAGAAAGTTAATAGAATGTTTCCTAAAATAAATAAATTTAACATTAAAAATTGTTCAATATTTGCCTTTAAGAATTGACAAGACCAATATTATTATTTTATATAGGTACAAAAAAAAATTCACATTTAAAAGTTGATTTTAGATTTTAAGTGGAACGATTATCCAAAATAATTGTTTTTTTTTTCTGTTAACCTTGTATTTAGTTAAGACTTTTAAGAGATTGTTTCAAAGTTTAATGTGAGTATTTCAATTGTTTAGAAATATTATCTATTTGACACAATAAACAATTTTTAAGTTTTGGTTTTTCTTAAAAATAAAATAAAATATCGAAAAATTGCGAAAACTGATCAAGTTTATGTTATGCTTATTTTGAACAAAAAAGTTATTTTATTATAATTAAAAAATTATAATCTTATTTTCCCCAACTTAGTTGTTTTAGTAATATATACACATAGCCATTTTTCAAAAGGATTTACTATCTATAGGTTAATCAAAACATTTTTAAAATTTGATGCTTTTTTCATCGATATTATTGAATTTAAAAATGTTTCCTTAATGGCTTAAATATATTTATCAACTACGATAGATAGGAAACTCTTCAAACCCGTAAATAATATTTTTATAGAGATGATTTTTTTTTTTTTATGGTAAAACTTAAAAAATATGTAACAATATCAATAAATAATGTATATTGCTATTAATCTTAGCATTAAATAAAATGATCAATTTTTCAAAAACGTTAAAATAAAATTTGGACTGTTAAATAAATACTGAAAATTATACATCCTTAATTTTATCTAACTTACTTGAAATATTAAAAATTCTCTAAAAATTATACTAAACCGATATTCACTTAGAATGTTTTTTTTCGTAAGTGATTACATCGTCATTACACGTTTCAATAATACATAATAACACTGTGTTGAGGGGAAAGACGCAGAACAATTGCCCAATATCTATTTGATCTCTGAATCCTGCCTGTCATTTTATTTAATCTTTAAAAGATTTTATATTATAATTTCAATTTATACTATTAATAATATGCAAAGTTTGAAAAATATTTTAGTAATATATTTCTAGATTTCTAGATAGTTTTGCCCTTTTTAAGTTTAGGTTACACAAATTTAGTTTAATACAAATATGGTGTTTATAAAATTGAGATTTATACTTAAAAAAAAAGGTTGAACTGTTGAATTGAAATAAGTAAATTTCTATAAAATCATACCAATATTTTTGTTTAATTTAAAGAAGATTAACCGCTTCGTCATTGAAGTAATAATAACATAAAAAAAAAATGTTTCATAAAAATATAATCATGAAACAAATGTAAAAATGATCGTAAATTTAATTTTTAGTGTGAAAGCAATATCATGTATTTTGAATAAAAAATAGCTATCTTGCAGTTAAATTGTTATGTTTAGATCTAACACAAAATGCCATATATAAATTATTTCGATTCAATATTTAACTGGAAAAATTAATTGATTTTACTTTTTACTTAATTAAAACAGCTTCAAGTGTATTCACATTGACATTTTATGGCATAAGTACCTACGTAATATTGATGTAAGTATAATTGTCTAATACTATCTCATACAAAACAATAATACATTAAATTATTTAATTATTAAATATTTAGTATTTTGAATATCTATAAAAGAAAAATGTATGTGATTTACAGTGTGAAGTATCACACACAGAAAATGCACACCCATTTTGTTTTCATCAATAATAAAGTTATTCAAAATTTGATTTTTTAGAATTTTTAAATATAATTAGGTACAGTCCATATTTTCAAATTCTTCAAAAAAATTTCATTATTCTAATGACAACCTCTCTTTTCTACTGTAAATTACTTTGTGAATAATTATTATGAAAATGTTGATATATCAAAATCAAAATTTGAACGAGTAGTTGAGTTATTTATTCTGTGCACTATAGATAATAGGTTCATGTTAATGAGTTTGAAAGATATGAGGGCTATGGTAATTTGAAAACTTTAGTAATTTATATTAATCTATCAATATTTATAATTTATAAATATGATCCAAGTATAATAAATACTAGGTATATCCAATATCACATGTATTTTATATATTTTTTAATACCATTTTTAAAGATTTTTATCCTTCATTTAAACATTTTAACAACTGATAAACTATTCATTCAAATTTTTAATAGGTACGTCAAATTTAAAAAAATATATGCACCAAATAATTTAGAGTAAAAATGAGGGGTTTTCATTTGTAAAATTAAAGTTTTATACTATCACCTTAGAACACTCATTAAGTAGTATGAAAAATCTCAAGAATTTTAAAACATGGTTTAAGTATATTAAAATTCCAAAAATTAAGAATTTGAATTAATTTATTATTAAATTAAAAAAAAGAGTGTGCATGCTTGATGTATCATACTCAGTATATATTATAATATATATCATACAATATTTCATACTAAATAGTTCAAGATAATAAAATATTTTTTTATCTATTTCGTACATATCAAATGGTTTTTAAAAATAGTAAACGAATATTAAAATATAATCACAAAGATGAGCTTTAATATTTTCACAGTTCTAAATAAAAATTCAAAATAAAGTTTGATTATTTTTACAATCTTAAATATAATTTAAAGTTGAACATATTTAATTTTAAGTAGCATATTGTATTGTTTCTATAGTTAAACAAATTATATTGGTCACCACTCGCCATTTAAGTAAATAATATTTTAAAATAACGTTGCGTTAAATAGTTTATTGGAATTTAAAGTTAATTTTTAAGTAGTACTTTTTTCAAATAAAATTTTAAGTATACAATTTTTTAATTATTATTTATTTAGATAATCCTTGACCGTTGTGGCCATAAGTATTTAATTACAAAATATTATGTTATTGTTCGTAAGGTTCAAATATATTATTTAATAAACTAACAAATTGCTATTTACTCTATTTATTCCATTTCCTAATATTATAATCTTTAATTATATACATTATGAAACATTTAACTTTAATAGCTAATTAGATTACTGTACCCTCTATATATATAAAAAAAAACAATTTTTAGCATACTTACAAAATGATTACTATTCTTTAGTTTTCATAAAGTTCATTTCTAAATTACACATTTTACTAATTAAATTTTAAAAACACTAGAATTCATACAACTACCGTCATATAACCTGTTATGTTTTTGAAAATTAAAGCTCAAATACTATATTATAATAGCTTAAATAATATAATAGTATTATATCTGATATTTAATCTTTCACTAAGGTAATTTAAACACAATTTCGTTATTACAAGTTTATGATAAATATTTGGAAAAATATAATTAGTGCGATTAAAATAATTTAAAAGGTTCCAAACCAATCATTATTCCCATATTATTATATAACATGCCATTATTTACCCATTGTTACTACTTTAAGCAATTCAATTTTCGAATTACTCTTAAAGTCATATACATAACAGAAATATTCAATAGTTATTAATTAGGCATTAGTTTTACACACCAATAGACTAAAATCGTTTTGATATTGGAACAATGGGACCTGAGAATGAATTGCGTTTTTACATCAACACTATACAACAATCATAGTTTATTTGACAATAAACACTACAGACGCAATAAATTTTAATAATAAATTAATATTCATCATTGCTACGGGATATTACTTGGAATTTATTTATTCATTATTTCGATAATATTATTTTCTTGGAACGTTTTAAAATCGTTTATACACCAAATCATTCATTGATTATACTCGTCTCTCGAGTTAAGCGTGGACAGGTTGATCGCGTTAAAATCTATAAGTATATACATGTATAGGTATAGATAATTTGAACTTTTCGTAAAGGAACTTGTCAACATTTTTGGCGGTTCTTATCAAAAGAATACCGGAACTCGTAAAACAGAATAGTTATAAATTATTCACACTTGTGTTTACCAAACTTAATACGATAACATTCTGGAGACCACGATGAAGTAGGGTAATTTGTAGATATACGCCACGCAGTCATATACAATGACAGTTGTACTCATATACGTGTACACATTTGAAACAGTTTGTTGTGTGTACCTATTGTGCACATTTTTCATAACAACATCCGCTTCAATAAATCTCGTTTGCATTTATATAATGCGTATTTTAGTTGTACGGATGATTAAAAAATAAAAAAAATGTATCAAGATAAGATTAATGTGAATTTTTTTTCCTGTTACATGATTTATAACAAAAGAATTTTGTTAAAAAAATTATCATTATTCAGAATAAAATAATATAAAAACAAATAATATAGTATTGTTATTAAAATATAATGTAAGATAACTTTCAAGAAAAGTTACATATATAATAAATATCTGTAATTATTTGAAATTTTTGATTTAACTCGCTCTACTATTTACTATAACTATTTGTTTGAATAGATACACTTTTTGCTATTTTTTTCTTTTGATGTATGGTAACAAGCGTTAAAAATTTGTTATAAATTTATAATAAAAATAAAACGTTAAATAGTAGAGTAATTGTTAGGTGCGATTATACAGTTTTTAAGCTAAAAGTTTAGTGATACAATCAATATAAGATACTATTTAATCATGTCCGGTGACTGACCGATGACATTTATCAAAAGCTTTAGTTACAGTTGTAATTAAGGAAATGAAACATTTATCTTTTTCTTATCCTCGCTGTCGGCCTTTTTTCATATTATATTATAAATTTTATAATTCTGATATTCTTTTCCCAATAATTTTTCTAATACATTATTATACCATACTATAACAATTTACAATACTTATTAGACCTGACGTTAAGATTGGCAACGATCCAAAAGTCTATAGTTTTACTGTTTATTTTATAACTAAATCATGCACATAATTGTTTTGCATGACCTACTCCTTTTACGAATAGTTGACCTAAAAGTTCGCAGTGAACAGAGTGCAATTCAATCTTCTCTAAAGCTTTTAATACGGTTTTATTTTGGAACATGGGTAGTATTTCTACAGTTCAAATGCAACATCAACTTTACTGATGTATGTAACTAATCTTGAAGGGTTTTTCATACTATTGAAAATCAAGTAGAGTTTTAATTTAAATTAATAATTATATAAAATAATTAAATATTATAATATTACGTACATTTTTATTCTAACATGCAATTTTTTTTTAATAAAAAAAATAGCTTTTAGATCAAAATGTGTTTAAATAGGTACCCAATAATTTCTAAGCTGTTCTAAAAATTTAAAAATTACATTAAAAGCAAAAAATATTAATTATTATTCTGATTCAAAAATTACATGAAATGTGTAATATGTTATAAAACGAGCATTATGTAGTTTTAGTTTTGAAAAACAATGCAAAGTTCATCAAAATATCAACTTTTATTAAAACCACTTTATAACAGACAATACTATGAAATTAAGAGGATATCTGCTAAAAATCAACAACAAATGTTTATTTTTATTGTTTAATCTATAAGAAATTCTTTTATTCAATAAATTACAATTTTGTCATTTTTTTCAGGTTCCCATTAATTACGTCATTGATATTTGATAATATATTATTTTATAATTACTAATACATAGATACCTAAAGTGATTATTTCAGAAAATACTAGGAAATTAGTTAAGACGTGCCTATAATATGTACATATTAAATATAATATTAGCCAACGAGACCAGTGATGCCGAGGTGTTAATAACGAAAAAATAATATCAAAAGAACAGTTTCAGACAAAGCAAATAAAAAATAACATTGATTTGTAAATCATTTTAATCTGTAAGCTAGTTGAATTCTTTACTCGTATCGTGTCTCAAGGGGAATTGTGTCAAATGTAGAATTTACAAAAATATGATTCAGTATTTTCGTCCAAATATTGTATACATTTTTTTTTTATATGATTTCACCCACATTTACAATCATTATCTATTGATAGGTATTATTGACAAAATAAAATAAAGACAATTTTAAAAATTCCTTAAATATTATGATGTGGTAAGTATCATATTTGTGTTTATTCAATAATGTTATAACAAGATTGAATAAATTAAATCTATTATTTAAACATCACATAAAATCCAAAAAATGGTCTTATTTTAAAAATTCGCGAACAAAAAATAAGTTTACAAATCGTTTTATTTCTTTTTTGTGTATGTAATATTCCATAAGATGAAGAATAAACCGAACTGATTTTAGTGTTTAAAGGACGGTAAATACAGCATAAAACCCACCTTATTTTTAAAGTTAAATAAACTAACAATGGACTATTATATACTGCATTGTCTTCTCCAATATATCAATATGTCACACAAACAATAGGTATTAAAAATGATTAAAACACTAACACGCTTTCCACCAGAACAAGTATTAAATATGTATAAAACAGTGATAATAAGTAATAACAATAATATAATGGAAAATAATACCCACAAACTACGGCTATTTAAACCCCTCTTTTTAGAAACTACGTATGAACATTAAACGAATTCATGAAACCTTGAGATAAAAATGCATCCACTTTAGATCCAAATATTAATAATATTTATTAATATTTAAGGAGAATAGTCACAATTATTATTAATAATACATAATATAAAATTATATTTTTTAAATATTATTAAATATGTCTAATTACATTTCTATAGTATAAATCATGTTCTATATGTATTAAATTTATAATAAATTTATGATAAAGATAAAACTTTTTATTTTTTAATTATGTAACATAATAATATAATCTAATTTCTTTTAACATGTAAAAACTTTTAAAAAATATTTATTTATTTATTTCTGCAATTAAGGAAATATTTAACTAAACGAAAGTGTATGTAAAAACTTACACCGTTCCTAAATTGTTTTAAAATTTAAATAAACCAAAATCCCGAAGGGATGTGTTTATTCTTCAAAAGTTTTTTTATCTGATAAATTCGGGAGCTTTCAAATGCATCGTATTGTATATTTCTACCACGTTTGGTAAAAATCGACTTTTTAATTTTCTGCATTTTGAATTTATATTAAATATTATGTGAGTTAAATGAAAAATAATTTCTTTTTTGATATTATTAAATTATTTTTCGATGCTTCTTAAGTATATATGTTGATCTACATTTTATACGTTGGATACCCCTAACTTTATTCTCGACAAATAACCTTGAATTTCTAATACTATACTAAGTATTTTATACAATTAATTAAAACAGTTTACCATGCACATGAGTTTTAGAGATATTTAATTGATCTTTCAAATTAATATCCTTTTAGTAAATTAAAACCAACACTTTTGTAATATAAAATCAAACGGAAGTACGGACCATCAAAAAGGTATCCATTATCATATTTTATTAAATATAATATCTGTATCACATATCGATAAATCATCTTTATGAAATATATCTTTTGTACTATTTATAATAACATATTATTATGTTTTGTATTTTTTTTTTTTAATACTTGAAAATTGAATATAATTTATTTCCTTAATCATATTTATTACAAATTGTTATTAAATAAACTTTAAAAAGAAAAGTGAAAATTCTTGATGTGAAATGAACCGATATTTCTTTAACCATAAAGTAAAACACATATCGTTAGAATGATTTTGCTATCATTGGTTCACCTGCTTTATTGAAGCATTACCGATTCAACGCTAATCTATTAACTGTTACGAAGAACTTTTTTTTGTGTATTAAATACTTTACAAGAAATTTTCATAATTAGAACAAATAAAGTTAGGATAAATATGGGTATTTTTAAGTTGGTAGATAGTGAAAATAAATAGCATACTGACGACACTCCTGGAGTGTAGTTTTAAGGTTAGATTAAACGAGGAGTAGCTAAGTAACGACATCATTTCCTTATCGATCTTATCGGAGGATTTTCAGGCATTTGTTTTATTAATTTTTTGCGAGAATATTTAATAATCAGAGTGTTTTAAAACGTGTCTAGAATTAAAATATAATAGTTTCTAATATTTTTTTAATCGGATAATAGTGATTATTTCGTGATTTAGAAAGGACCCTTGTTATTAAAAGAACAATTTTGTTTTGTGATTTTATTTAGGTATGGTTATTTTTGTAGAAACCAAATTTAGAAATCATATACACTCAAATAAGCTTTAGTAATATTTTATAGAGCAAAATAATTAATACACTAAACAACGAAATTAAAATAGTTTTCGAGTTTTTAATCAAACAAACTAATTGAAAATTACAAGATATCATCAATGTTTCTCATAGAGTTATAAAAATAGACATTTTTAATCTTATATGAATCAATCGACTTGGGATTACATCAATACATAACATAGCACATAAGTATATTAATTATTTTCAATATAAACAATAGACACTAAATAATAGTTGGACTATAGATATAGGTAATGTTAAGAGAATAAAATGTTATTTCTGTTAAATTTAAATATAGAAAAAATAATAACCAGAAAATAGAGTTAGTTATATTATTCTTTTTAATTTAAAAGCTATAAACAATTGTAGAGGTCAAACTGTATACAAAGACATTTCAAGATTTACTTTAAAGCAGACTAGCAAAAATATATTATACAACAAAACAATTGTAAATTGACATTAAACAATTGTTTCTTCAAACGAGAATTTACAGGTCTTCCGGCATATAAGTTTTCAATAATTTCCTGGAAAACTGCTGTGAAATGAAAACAATTACCTGCGTAAAGTACCATCTGTGGACGACTTTCAACCTATCAAGAGATCATATTAAACTTTTGAGAACTTTTTCTATCCGAAAAATATTAAAGGATATATTGAAAAAAACCATTATTACCCTACCAATATAGATAAAACAACAAAATAACGTTTTAATATACATAATATTTAAAAAAAAAATAACAATATATTATATATATATTTCATTATAAATAGTACCTTATGTTAATGTTTATTTTTCACTATTTCTTTTGAAACATGTATTAAAAATGATAAATCTCAAAAAGTTTCCAATTACAGAAGAAAAACACAAACAAAACATTAAAAATTACAAAAACTTTTAGATTAATTTATACAGAATGACACAAGCGAACATATTATATATTAAAATAGCCGAACACAGTATAGCCTTCAAATGTAAATCATAAATCTTAAAACTAATACTTATCCATATTTTTTAACGTTTTATTTAAAAAAAACTCTATATTTTTTATTCAAAATTAAAAGCATTAGAACAATATTAAACACATAGCATACTTCTATCTATACACAAACGAATAAACTCTATACAATTAGTGCAACTGTCGACTAAAGTTTAGAAGTTTGTAGGTAAAACAACGTATTAAACAATTAATACAGTTTATAGTGTTAATGGTTAAAGCAAACAAAACTAGGACTTAATATGAGTAGTTATATAATGTTCATAGTTATAATTATGTCGTACAATAAATTTAAAAAAAATTAAAAATTTGATTTCCTGATTACGTTGAAATAATATATTTTATCGTCCGTAAAAAAATTAACAATGCTTGTTTAAGGTTTAAAATATTTTCAACGCTTTTAAGATTCTAAAATTTAAATCCCTTGAATAAATCCGTTTAACGCCTGTGTAAAATATGACCTTCGCGTCCACCGCTCCCTCCCCTTAAAATAAGAGAAATCCTTCGAAAAACACAATTCAAAAAAACTGTATATTTATAAAAATAAATCATAAGTTATAAATTAAAATACTAAGTTGACGTTTAATAATACTATTTATATGTATAAATATTATACGCATAGGAGTGTTTGTTCACTTTATTGGTACTTGATGTATATTATAATTTCATAACGCTCGTATAATCGTATGTGTGATCTTAAAATAACGTTTTAGACATCATTATTACACGAATTCTCTTTATTTGACGATCACGCTATAAGCTGTTACAAGTAAGACTTCTCGCAATTTATACGGATTAAAAACCACTGGTCCTGCAGTGGTACGCCAACAGATATTATGACGGACGTCAGACTTATCGTTACATATCGTAGTACCGAAACACCGCAGCAGCAATCACCTACACAACATATATAGTTGAACTAATAACAATCAATCAAACGCCAAAAGCCACGCTCATCTGTCCACCAGCCCACTCTCTCCCATCGCATAACCATATACGAACTAGTCACTGTTTTTCTAACTCTTACGGCGATTGTTGACGTCTATCGCGGTTTAGCACGAGTGCCATTGTATAAGTATCGCACAGTTAATCAGTAGCTAGTTACGTCGTCTCCGAAACGGTTTTAGTCGTTTTATTTTTCCGGTGGCCACGGTGTAGTCGCGTACAGGACTTTAATTAAAACATACATTATAACAGTCCCTAGCCGGTGCGACGTTGTCACCAATGACGCGACTTGGAAATTGTTCGTATCATCGAATATTAATCTATAATACGCCAAAAGTCAAGCGCATTCCTTTACCGACACGCTTAACACGATTAAAGCATCCCATCACTGTTTTCCCGGATTCCTACGACTTATCGTCTGTCACAGTTTAGCACGAGCGTGTTGTTGTATAGTGTATACCAGGGGTGGCCAACTTTAATAGACTTGCGATCGACTTCCGAGATTTTCTAGGTTCTCGCGATCGACCAAAAAAAAAAATAAAAAAAAGGTCAATAAAAAAAAATATGTATATTCTATACGTACATGCGTGTTACACTTCTTTTATTCGATATCTGTGTATAATCTCGTTTTTCATAGCTATTTTGCATTTTCTAAGTATAATTTTTATATTCGTTGATATAAAGATATACAAATTTATAGAAAAAATTCAAAAATTCAAGAAAATACTAAAGGGAGTCGCAATCGACTCAAATTCATCTCGCGATCGACTGGTTGGCCACCTCTGGTGTATACCGTTCACAAGTGTCGCGTATTGCCGTTTGTATTCCAGTATTCAGTACCTATACAGCGATAAATAATACAACATCTTGAAAATGGTTTTGGTCGTTTTTCTTCTGGGGGCCACGGTTTAGTCATGTATAAAACTTTGGTTATAAACATACATTATAGTAGTCATACTATTCGGCGTAATCACAACTGACGACTTTGAAATCGTTTGCCTGGCATATATAATATAATATATTATACGCGTTACCACCTCGCCGAACATATATTATAATATGTATGATATGACCTCGGAGACTTATTTAAAATATTCCCATCATAAAGGCCCAGCGCCGCACGGTCCGACCAACTTTGACTTTTCGTTTTTGAGAATAAACCCCAAAAAACATTAGACTTGTATACATATATAATAATACAGTGAAACGTGAATGCGTAACAATTGTTATTTTCATTGCGTCGAGCACGTAAAAGACTTATAGGTACCTATACGAATATTATAACGAATATGCATCGAGTTAATTAATTATTTATTATGTTTCCGTCATTCAACAATTTGCGCCAAACAATACTGTCGCGATATGAACGCAAATCACGGTGAACAATTTACGAGATTGTTCAATACGTCGCACTCGTTGAACGTACATGTGTGTACGGGACGTTTAAGGTGAAAATATTATATTTCTATGTATTATATAAACGCGCAACTATGACTTAAATCAGATTTCGAACAATCGACCACATACATAATGATTACTCTGTATGGATGTATAAATATATATAATATATAAAAATATAATGTATAATGTAAATGTTTTATAAGCGAACGAGCGCGTGAAACGAAAATGAAATAAATCCCACGCACACTTGAACGTAAACCTCCTACCGGTGCAGAGTAAATCGCTTTGGATTGTTTTTTTATTCCTCGCCCGCTGTCACCTTCATATGGATGAATGTCTATTACAACCGCATATATAACCGTCTAATGCAGAGACTCGTATGTGCGAATTTATTCATTAAAACACAAATCCAAGTAAATCATCGAGTTAAATTGCATGATATATATATATATATATAAACACAACGGGTACTATATATTTATATATAGGATATATAATTTACAAACCGTTTACGGCTTTGGAACGTTTCCATAGGTAGATACCACGTCTCAGTTGACCCATACGGTGAATTAAAATGTACGATCGTATACGTTTTAACCGTTCGTGTTTTTTTTTCGACTTGGGTTTATTTCTCGAAAAATGGAATTTTACTTTTCCCACTCATTATTTGATGATACAACGCACGTACAATTTAAATATATCCATTAAATTAATAGTACAGAAAACTAAGTACATAATGAAAAATACACGACCTTAAACCTTTTTTGCGATTACACATAATATAAACACATTATTCGAATGATAACCAATTGTTAGTCATTAAATACATTTTAATTAAACTATTTTGTTAACATTTATTTATTTAAAAATTTAAATTAAATTAAAATTTTGCAATAAAAATGAGACATTTGTTTAACTTCTGACATTCTGTTGCCTAAAATAACATATAGTTTTTAAAAAAGACGTATTATATTATTTTATTATTTCCGGCTCATAATAATAAATGGGATACCAAAAGAAATCGCCCACGACGGTGTTGTAGCTATATTACCTATCCACAACGCCGTGTTACCGTAGTTTATTTTTTAAATCTTAGATGTAAAAAAAAAAATTAGTCTTATGATAGAAACCAAAAAAATTGACCCAATAAATATTTCGACTAAACTTTGCGTGATAATTATAACTATCACAAAAACAAATCTGTTGGTTATAAATCATAATCGATATGCTACGTGATTATTGTACTCTTATGAGTTATGACATACTTGTACATGTAAATACTTTTTTTTTTAAAGTTTATTTCATATTCACCAAAATATTTACTCTCTGAGTAAAACTATGCTCGTTAAATATGTTAATACTCCGTATGAAGTGTATATCAAAACTCAAAACGAACCTTCGAGTGGTTTTAAAAATATTTTACTTTATAGGTGTATAATATACGTATCTTCTAACAAAAAATATATTTAAAATCAATCCCTTGGCACTAAGTAATTTAAATCAGAGCTAATTGAGTTCAAACGTTTTTATAACGGAATCGATACCCTGCATATATTCAATATTTAACTGGTCTAAGTACTCACATAAAAGCACAATGACCGCATAATTCAAACACAATGATTTACTTATTATTTTATTCATTTTTTTTTCAATTTTTAAGGTAGATATTGGCCTTTGAGATTACGGTATTTGCAATATTATCTACGTACACCATTTTAGTTGATTATATTTCATCACAAAACAACAATATTAACGCATTGGATAATTTAAACACATACAGACATAAATGATTTAATTTCATCGATTCTGAATATAAACACTTAATTTTATCTATAGAACAAATATTTGATATTGCAACGAGTATACATAAAATCTATGTCATGGACCATTGTTAAATTAAAATTTTTATTTTAACTTTTTAATTATTATTTTTCATATCTAAAGATTCGTAACAAACACAAATATACTTGTTTTTTCATTTCCATATTTTTTTTTTCATTTTAACTTCACAATAATATTAATAGTTGTACGCAAAACGCCTCTTCAAAATTATAAGTAATTTATGCTTCAAGATATTAATTTTATTAATGGCCGTAAACCCTCTCTCAGTCTTAAAAAAATAATAAAAATTTATTCTTTTGTATTTCTTTGATAATTTTATCATTATTTTTATATTATTTCTAAATATTAACTATTTTTATGACAATGACTTTCTAAGTAGGTTATTTTTAACTTTTTTTATACAAATGTAATAATGAGGACTAATATCCTGTTTGGTTATTCTGTAATTTTTACCAAATAGAAAAATCTAACAAACATTTTAGAAATTTAAATAATAATATAGACCCTTTACACACTTAATTTAATAAATACCATAGAATGATGAACGATAAATAATAACTTTAATTAATAGATAAAATATATGGTAAACAAAAGCATAGTCTAAAATATGCAATTATAATAAAATATAAGTGTGTTAATCATTTATGGTAATTGATAAACATTTTCATCGTGAATGTAATTTATATGAATGCCGAGAGGAAATATATATTTAATAAATAATATGTACATTTAGGGATTATTTATATAATTATAATAAAACTATATATTTATATACAAGTCAAATAGGTTTGTATACGAATACATTTATAGTAACATTTTAAAATAAGGAAACAATAATTTAACATTATTTATCGCCATTCCTTTGATGATTTAAAACTATGTATTTGTACACATTTCTCTATAATCAATGGCTCGGAGCCAAATCGAGGGAAATTTAGATTTTACCAGGCCGATTATTTTCTACAAAAGCTCTATGCAAAATGCATTGTTCAAAAACATATAAACAGTGTTTATTTGACACTATAAATAGAGATAACTCTCAATGGTATAATACACATTATTTTACTACCATATACACTATAATTCAGTAATTAATAGTTAGTTAACAAACAAATAGATCAACTGACATTCTTACGCACCCTTCTGTTAATTAGTAACCGACTTTTGTGTAAGTTTTATTAAAGTATTTCTTAAAAACTTAATATCGCCAAAGAACTTTAATAGTAATTTGCTTATAAAAAAACATACGATATTATTGCACTAAAAACTTTTATAATAAATAGAAAAAAAGATACTTACAATTTTTTAGAAACCAAAAAACTTTTCTCCGATAACACTTGAAAACATCAAGCCGGAGAATTATGCCTGTATTTTTATTTTTTTACTCTTTTAAACACTTTTCAGCAAAATAGTGTTATTCAAAGAAAGAAAACAAAAAAAAATGATATATAAACAGCATTTTTTCCCCTTATCAGAAATAATTAGGTTAAACCTATTTGGAAAAAAAATTGTGTAACAAAAGTTATGGCAAAAGTAAAAACAGTGCTACTGCAGAAAGAAGAATACCACAATGACGTTAATAACAAATCAACAAATATATACATTATAATTAAGTTCATAGGTAATTTATTCAAAATTTAATAAAATAAATTATTACAATGGTGTTAATAACGAGGTAATAAATATTATAATACTAATAATGCATATAAATATATAATACAGTAAAATCCCGTTACAACGAACTCCAGGGGACTGTATTTCGTTGTAACGAAAATACGAATAAGCTCTTTATAAGCCCTGCTTTTCGGCAGCGGACTTCTATGACTTTCATTATATTGGGATTTTTCGTTGTAACGGGAATTTACTATATTTATTATATATTAGTAATATTATATTATTATCAAGTAATGTGTGTATAAACTTTTAAATAGTATTTTTGGCTAAGAGTGCATTTATAACGGAAAGAAGGAATGCAATAAGAGGGCTGATTAAGGCGTTTAGATTAGAGATGAATTGGGAAAAAATACCAGAGATATGTTTCGTAGATGTGTTTTAATTGTTTGTAGCTCCCACATAGGTTTTGGTTTCGGGTTGAGTATGGTGGTCAGTAACTTTGGCTGGTGGAACCTTTGGAGAAGTTTTTTTAACATTTTTTTAATGCTGGGAATCCTCTGGAATTGGCCGAATGGTCCACTGAGCAAAGGGCCCATTTAGTAGGACTTATGCAATCTATAGTGCACTTCTTTGTATGATGATTTGCTCCACTTTTACGCAACGCGCGATGTGATTGCAATCAATTTGCGTATGAACTGTACAATTGGCACCTGTGGCATTGCAGAGGGCTGCGATTTTTTTATGTAGTTTTTCAATTATAAACGTGTTAAGTAAGGACTTGATATTATAGATTTATGCATTATTTTTCTCCAGAGAAACCTCCACAAAAAATTTGTTGTTTATTTTCGTTTATTTGATCATATATATATATATATATATATTACATAAACAATAATAATATATAATATTTATATTATCCAAAAGTGCATCTAAATTATACATAGTTTATGGCTTATGAATGTTCGACTGGTATATATAATATGATGTGAGAGATTTCTGATGGATTTTTATAAGCGGTCTCGATGAATGTGGTGAAAACATAAGAAATACATCGCTGTCGCGCCTATTTCAAGATCCCACCATAGTTGTGTTTTATAAATTATGAATACAACAGATGTTCGCATGAATAATAAAATTACGCGATGTTGTTTTCTGAGTACTAGTTTTGACGAATATCCAAGTTTCAAGATATTATTTTTCATTGTTACAAAATCTTAAGGCATATTGACTTTCATATAAATTGGGAGAAGAAAATTAGACTAAGACTTTTGATGATTATATTTCATTCTGTCACTAACAAATCGAGAAAATCGGTTTTGTGTAACAATAAATTTGTATTTCTTCTCAAACAAAATAAAAGTAGATGAGAGTTCATAGATCATATTGTACGGTTAATCGGTTTAACGGTTTTAAATCGTTGGTTAAAGTATCTGACTTAGATACTAAATAATAATGATTAGGTAATCATTATCAAAGTTTTTAATATGATGCCATTACTAGATAAAAACAATTTTTAGGACTTTTTAATAAAAGAAAATTAAATAAATTGTATATTTAAATTAAAATTTTATTTATTTTAATTGAATAATTCGTCTAAATTCTAAATAATTGACATGGCCAGAAATTATACATCTTAATAAAGCTTCAATTATATCAATGGTTTGAGCATAATGAATAGAATACACTTATATGTATCACTAAGATATCAAAAGGTGTAATGTAAAAAATAAAACCTTTCGTGACATATTATATTGATTATAAATTATTAACTTTAGATTATCTATAAAATAAAATAATCAAACATACATTTTTTCCAAGTATTAGATATTTTCAAATACATACATATCTTATAATAATATGTAAAATAATAACACTTTTTTTCTCAATACACTTAAAATTTTATCAGTGAGTAATATACTCAAGTATGATTCTTTTATATAGCACGTTTATTTTCAACAAAGCATTTTCATATTGTAATCATGCATAAGTCATATATTTTATTGTATGAAGTAAAAGTTATTAGATCTTACAATGACATCAATTCTGACTTCAGTACATTATGTGTATATAAAATACGAGAACAATATTTTATAAAATTTACCATTCATATATTACTGATATATTATTTTACAATCCAATTGAGTCAACATTACTTACATTATTCAATATTTCAAAATTGATAATGCTGAAATTACCTGAAATCTTACAAGTAAAAATTGTTTATAAGTACAATAATAGTAATATTTATTTTTAAGTAATTATAAATTGAAAAATAAGAATATAGAAAATAATATGAATAATGTATGATAAATCATCGCATTTAAAATAATAAAATTCTGTGCTCATCTTGGTTTGCTAAACGGTTCATAAATAAACAATTATTATTATTGTTCATAAAAATAATGAATGATTAAAAGTATCATAAAAAAAATCGTTTAATAACTTTGAGAAAATTGAATTAAGATTCAATTTAAATGGATAATTAACCAAATATCAATAACAATTTATTTTACTTTTAAACGGTTTTCTTTTGTTTTTGTTTTTATAGTAACAAAAATTATAGTTTAAGTTAAATAAAAAAATAATTACTTTTGTAAAAAAAAAATTATAGTCAACAATACTATTCAGATAAACGTGTATTTAAAATATTTATCAACAATTTTGGGTTATAAATAATTCAAATGATATTATGTCTAAAACCGTGGGATAGGTTATAATGCGATTATAAATGGTTATAATGTATAAATGAGATTAACAGATAAACTTAATACTTAATATAATTTCATCTTCATAGGTTTTTTCCAATCACAAGCTATATTATTTGTAAATCCATCGTCTTTTCGTTATTTTAATTCAATTAAATATCTCATTTTCTAAATTTTATATTTATTATATTCAATATATATATATATATAAACTAATTTTATAAATTCATTTAATTTAATGATGTTAAGCACCTTTAAAAAAAATATCTAAGAAATTCAATTATTTTAACATTAAATAAAAAACAAATCTAAAAATAATTTAAATTATAAAACACCAAATATTTCTGAAAATATTAAGTTATAGTTTATAGGTATCAAATTATTTTGTTTGAATAATACATAAATGTATCTAGATCAATAATTTAAAGTATAAAGAAGAAACGCTTATTATTTAAAAGCTAATACCTATTTAATGAGTGAAAATTAAATACCTGAAATATGGACATTTCCCTGATATAATTCTTTATTAATTAAAATCAAAAATAAATAACTGCATACATATTTATCATTATAATGTCTTTAATCCATTTCATAATTGAATAAATCGTAAATAACATTTCAAGAAATATCTATTATATTTCTTCTGTCACAACAAAAGTTATAATCATTGACTATAAGCCAAACGTTTCAATCTCATAAAATGATTGGATTTCCTGAAATAGGACTTTTTTTATCAACATTTCTGGTAATAGTTTCTAATTTAACATCAAACTAAAAATATTCATTAGCATTATTACGGTATACGTAGTACAACAAACATTTACTAGTTAATTTAGACAACAAACAACTAAACAACAACCAAAAATACACAGTAAATTAGTATTGTAATTAATTTCATCTACTATAATCTTGACAATAATATCAGTTTAAATTTTTAAATCAAGAACTCTAGACCTATGAAATCAAACTCTAAGGGTTCAGCCAAACCCCCTAACATAAATCGTATTCAAACTTTTCAGTCAAAGCGCCTCCGCTAAATTACTAAATCTCCCTACTATGTCTACAAATCACATACTTAATACTGATTTCTCTATCCCTCTTGTCTCTAAAGTCACCAACACTATACAAAAGATTCTATGCTCGTTTTCAAAGCCACCGCAATGCAATCGTAAAGAATTATAGCTACTTCTGGTACATCCGCTGCACAAGGCCCTGATGATTCCGAGACGCCTCTAACACGTAAATGGTGTCAGCAACCATTAACTAACTGCAAACCAATATGTCCAACCAAAGTTCTTTCATTGAAAGGTCTCTTTATCCCTATTTATATAGCCACTATCATCTTACAACATTTACACTTTTTGTAAAAATATATTTATAGATTGTGTAATAAAAAAAAATGAATGTTAAAAAAATATCTATGTATTTTCAAAAACACTAAAAAAAACTCTAGAATGACTGAACACATGTTTACTACATTATTTACTTTTATATTGTTCATTCAGTATATGGATACTCTTTAAGATTCTAAAAAAGGTGTGAAAACTATTGCTTTCACAAAAAAATATGTGTTATTTATTTTTCAGAAAATACTTTTTACTATAGAAAACTTAATCTAACATTTTTAAATCACGTACACCGTGATTCATATATATTATGTAATTGCAATTACATGTATATATAGGTTTAAAACAGTGGTCGAAAGTTGAAAATAAAAAAATAGTTGGGGTAAGTCAAACTCTCTACATTTCTAATAAATAATAATTTATGCGAGTAAAAATAAAAAAAAGAAGAAAAATTTAAAAACCATAAGCCAAAAAATGTGTTCTAAATTAATGTTTAGAAAAAATTAATGTAATTTTATATTTTAGAAAAAAAATAAACATGACAATAGGAGAGTAACGTAATATTCACAAATCGAAATTCTGGCAAAGTTCTAACATAACGAGAAAATGAGAACTCAACACCACTATCGTCGACACACGTTTTACCTATCGACAAGATCATGTTATTGCCAATTCTTAAACCTCAAACAACTCAATAGTGAAAATATATAACTATTTTTTCAAAATTTAATTATCAATAACTTTGAAAATAAAATAAAATTAATAATATTAAAGATATTTTTTTTCATGTACACTTTTAAACTGAAGTTTAATAAAGTACTAGACATTTTAAAATAAATAATTCATGTAGTATGGCTGCACATAATATTATGACTTAAATGAAAAATTGTAAAATAGTGTGTTTACATATTATTATGTTTTGTTACATAATGCAAATCAATAAAATGTTGTGTTTACATTATTATTAATTTATAATCAACGTAATATATTTAACATTGAACATTGAAATTAATTATTCTCTTTTATAGATTATAAACAGTCGTCAACATTTTCTAAGATTTTACAACACGGATAAACTATAGTCATTGATTAACGCTAAATATGAATTAAATATAAGTTATGGTTAATAATATTAAGTTACAGTATAGATAGTATAAGTTTTAGATACTATATATTATATAACTACAAAAATTACGTAAACCAATAAAATAAAAATCACAAATTTAAATAAATAAGCGACAAACCAACTAAAATTTAAAAGTTTTTTATCAGAAGACTAAAACTAAATCTTTATTTATCTTTAGGTTAGGATATCTTAAAAAACATTATCGTTAAACTAAAAATTACGACAAATAATTGAAGCGGACAAAACCAATAGACAATAAATTATGGAATGTCAGCCATCCAATTTAAATATTTACTGGGAATAACAACTAATATAGAATGTACAATGTACATATATTTCTAAAAATAAAATTATTTATGTATCCATCTACCTAATCAAACACGAGTCTTATTAAGTATTTGAGGCATTTGAGTAAATGTATTTAATAAATAAATGTGTTTACTTATTAAGCATTTATTATGTATTTCATCAATATCCATTTATTGTTAAATATTATTATTAAAGTACTTTAGAATCAACATAATAACACATTTTTATTTATTTAATTTATAAGTATAAAATAAAGTAAGTAGTATAAAGTTTTAATGATCCTTAGATGTGACATTAAAACTTTAAATTAGTAATTACAAAATAATTTTCTTACCTACTTATACAATTAAATAAGTGAAATTAAAAAAGTATTTTAAAAGTATTTAAATACAAACCGAGTATTTGTATTTTCTCTTAATTATTTTTTCTTAAAACTAATTAAAATGTATATAAAATACTCTTTGAATAGATGTATTTATATCAGTATTTAAATACAATTATGAAAGTATTTTTACAAGACTGACAAATACTATGACGACTGATGATTAATCAATAGACCAACAACAATTTAGATTGTATTTAACATTTATATTCGCATTTGTGTTGTTCGATTGAATTAAGTGAATTTTTTATAATTTATTAAATAAATATATTGAGTAACTTTATATATATTTAATTTCATATATTATAATATAATTAAATTAATTTTAATTTTTATCACTTCAAGAATTTTAAGGTCAATAATAAATATTAAAACAAGAGTATAAATAAATACTTTTTTATTTTAACAGCAAAACTTAAATAAAATTTGCAAAAATATCCACATTTAAATATCACATTTGTTGTTAATAATACCTCGTGTAATAAATTTACACACTGCATAGCTTTAAGAAAAGTATGCAATTATTATAAGACCGAACCTTGAATATAAGATATACACTACACTTTACACATAATAACTAAGTTTTGAACCTTTAAAATTACAAATTCTAATGGCTATACATATTTATATTAAGTTAACTGATATATTTTCAATCTAATAATAAATATAATTATTTCATGTAAAATTAAACTATACTACTATACCCTTAGGATTTTCAATACATAATAATGCATTTTCTAAATTATTCCACGTTAATAATAGTTTAATTTTACATATTTTAAGAATTTTGTCACATATTTTATTAGCTATGCATATTTTATATATATATATAATACCCAGAAGACTTTGCTTTCTCTAATATTCTTTAACTCTAAAGTTAATCAAATTAAAGACTTAGTTACAGATATTAAGTATCTAATTTATTATGTAAATGACGCATTACATATTATTAAAGATAACTTCTTGCGAAAAATTCGTATTTACTCGTATGCTCAAATAGCTTAAGAATATCCCAAACTTGACAAAAAATATAAATGATAAATACTTTATATTCTGACATAACGTAATTTATAACAATCATAATTCTAATTAGACAAATTCATATTATAAGTTAATTAGTAAATACTTAAATATAAATTAATGTGAGTGAAAAACTATAAAACTTGAACAAATAATTTACGATTACAGATTTTAAACAATATTATTGAATGTAGTAATGGATGTGACTGAGTATTAATACAAAACCTTGTTTTAATATTTAAATCTGTGTACCCAAAATCATAAATGCAATAACAAAAATTTAAAAAGTAATAATAACCACAATTTAAATTTATAAGACCTCGAATACTTTAGATATAGGGAGTTGACTTATTTTATAACTTATAAAATCGAATAATAATATAAACTAGTGATAACAAAGAACATTTTGAGCATTTCGTTTACTTGAAACATGTAATGAATACAAATAATAAATAAGCTAAATACAGCTCAATTCAGTCTAAAACCAATTTTGTTATCTTCTTGAGTAAAAAATGTATAGACAACAATATACTTTTAAACTTTTCACTAACTTTTTAAATGAACTTAATGTACTCTTAAATATATTGCAATAACTTATCACTTCTGTTTTCAATTGATTACTATCAACTTTGTTGAATAATTAATTTACTGTCCAGTTCTTACTTATATTCTTGTGGAATGCTTATCTCTAAGTAAACCATAAGAAAGAACTTACCATTTTATTAATTGAAAAAGGTTATAACGAATACCTAAATTTAAAAAAAAAATCAAAAGATGATACGACTGGGAAACTTTATTGTACGTGTATAATGTATATTGTATATATTATAATTATTCACCACATATTAAGACAAAAATATTAACAAAAAAAAAAAAATTTTTTTGAATAAATAATTATCTATGTTAACATAAAAATATTTTAATTAAACGGTGTTGTATTTCAAACAATACGTAATAATAAAATACTTTTAATTTAAAATATTTATAGCAAGTACAAAAACTAATACAGTGAAAACTCTTTATAACGAAACTCTTTACAACGAAAAACTCTATATAACGTAAACATTACACAATAATGGTTGGTTTACTTTATAACCCATTAGTCAATTCATTCTCTATAACGTATAGTCACTCTCAATAACGAAACAATACTTTGTTTCATAACACAATTTACCTGTTATCGTATTATAAACTATAAAAGTAATCGAATGAAATCTCTTAGTCTCTTCAGATTCGTTATAAAGAGTTTTCACTGTAATTTAATACTTAAACGATTGTATTAATAAAACTTATTAAAATTTAAATTCTTGAAACAGATACGAGTATTCGGTATAACGGCTATAAATTATAATTAAAATCTGTAATTTTGTAGAAAAATGTGGCGTATTATATTAAGTAATATATTATTCAAGACCAGAAATTAGATGAAACTACTATCTGACCGTAATCCCATTACTGTTATGCTAATATAAACCACTATTCGAATGAGTAGTCGGCTGCATTGTCACTTAAATAATTCCCAAGAAACAAATATAATAAATTAAGGGTAGAAATTACACAAAAATTCTTCTCTTTTAGTAAAAGTAAACCATAAATAGTGGGCCCTTAATCGCTTTTAAAACTCTATATACGTAGTTAACAGGAAAAATGCTGCTATAATTTTTATGCAGAATACACCACTTAAAAGTATGTAATATAAATAATATTAAATTCCTTAGTGACAATAATAGTATCACATATTATTAACAATACACAGTAAAGCTTACTTGACATTTTACCGAGGTATAATGAAAGTATTAGTTACAAACACTATTATCAGTAATACAATGCATCTCAGTAAATTCAAAAACAAAAAAAAATACTGGAAACAGTATTATTATCTGACTACTAATACTATAGGTATGTGTCATAAATGTTACTTCTCTCGCAACGTATATAGGTACACTCAGGTTATACAATATACACCCACACACACACACAAACGTAAACACAAGAATGATCAACCCTACTTTAGCTTAAACGTAACTTATGTTACATAAGCCAAACATCGGATATATTATTACATCAGTTTTACTAAATTAGAATTTTAACTATTTTAATGAACTTGTAACAGTTTATGTTAAGAAAACTGAATATTTTTAAAATTGTAAATCTTTAATAGCACGATAAATAAAAATAAAAATGTACTTAAAAAAAAATATTTATAACGTCTTCTATTGTATAATATTGTAAACATTTAAAAAATAAGATTTTTAAAACCTTGCAAACATTAATACCGTTATTATTGGCTTAAAATATAATTTAATGTTTAAAATATGTTTTTGAATCTTGACAATAAGTCATAACCATAATTAGATAATATAGTATGTAAATTGTACACAAATTAATATATTTTTATTTACATATATTTTTATATATAATTGTTGTACCAAATGATTAAAGGTACCAATCATATAACATATTTACAGGCTATATAATACGTGTACTAAAATAATCACTTAAGTCATCACAGGTTATCACTTTTTCACCTTTTAGCATGAATTGACTATCTATTCATTATTTCCAATCAAAAAAATGTAGTGTACGCAGCATTTTAAAATACTTGTTATTATGATAGTTTGAACAAAATATAATATGGATAGTAACAGAAAGAATTATTACTTATATTATAGTATTATACATATAATTTATTATCTTAGTGCTATATAAAATAGAAAACTTAATAGAGCAATAAATTATAATAAAACTTATAACTTAGTAAGACTTACTTACAACTTTAAAACGATCAAGGTTTTAAGAAAAACGGTAAAGTTCGTAAATACAAAGAAAACATATTATTTTACTTTTAGTGGTCTCATATGTAGAAAGGATGTCACATTGAAATTTAAAAATATTTTCGACTCGTATTATTAAAGTACCTACAAGTAATTTAAGTTAAACTATTTTCCTAGTTTTTACTGCGTTTTAGATGACAATTTTTCAATTAAAAAACATAACTTACAACCGATTTTTTATTCAACATAACACGTTTAATGAAACTTGTGTATATTGTAAAGAGGTAAATAAACAAAGTCGGAAAGATGGATACATTTCACAACATTCATAGGGAATCTAATTAATCAAAATATGTAATAACCAATGATTTATACTATTCCATCATAAACGTAATCTGGGCAAAGAGTGTGGCAGTGTGGCACCCTCCCTCTACATTTTATAGTGGGGTTAAATATATCGTTTTGCACCAATATTTTAAGCTCTAATTTATTGAATAAATATTTTTCCGTGTGCGTTTTATAATTTATATAATCAATATTCACTAATTTGTCATTCAAATATTTAAATTATTATAAAATATATAATATGTATTCTTTATTAATTTTTTTCTCATTATAATACAGATAATACTAACTTAATATATTTTCAATAATTTTACTATTCTACAAAACTTCAAGTACTACCATATTATAATGTTTATATGTACAAATTGTACAGATGTTGTTGGTAATTATTTCAAAGAAAGAACAGTGTCACTTCTTTTACCTTCTACAGGCATTTTTAGATACAATACATAAAAATATGTATTATATTCACTTCCGTAAAAAAAAAAAATTTCACCAAGTTACGACACTGAATTATATTAAGCCGTATAAGATAGTAGATACATAATAGTATAACAAGTCCAGTAAATAATATCGAACAGTGGAGGCCATAAAGGTCTTGCTCGAAAAATATCTACCTTCAAGCATGTAAATATTTTATACACGTGATTACGGGACAGAACAAGCTACGCTCTTGATGGGTGGTTACTTTTTATGTTTCGCTAAACCTATATTTTTTAAGATAACCACCATTGATATTGAGTATAATCTAATATGTACCGGTAGTTTGGTCACCATGTATGTATACATATTATTTTATCGAAACGTGACAAATATAATCGACACACGGTCGTAGTCTAGATCCAATTACAGGACATTTGGGGACTTTTTTCAATAAAAAAAACCGTACTACACCGACCAACACATGAATGTGGTAGACAAAATATTAGGTTAAATTTCTCGAGTACCTTTACCGATTGCACCCAAGACCTTGGGCGCAGTCAAGACTCTAGTAGAAGGTTGATCCAACAATACCCAGGCGAATTAGTTTACTATTTCACGGAGTCGCCGCCGTATCTTGTGACTTAAATATAGCTTACTGACCCGTAGATCCAATATCATCTGTTGCTGCAAACAATCCCTTAAATCCGAGCAATTGAAACTACCAATTAAATCTTGGTATACAAATTATTCTCATAACATCTCAATTGAACTGACAGGCGATTTATCGTGTACAATTATTATTATGCTACTTATAAACGTATACTACCTAAGTGAATACACGTAAATTATTTCACCAGTACTTCTCACTCGTAAAATATAAATTAAATTAATTATAAATTACATTTTCAAACAAAATGATACATTACAAATAAGTTATCACAGTTTAAATTTCATAATTAGCAAATTGTAACAATAATACTACGACACAGTCTAAGTAAAATTTATTTTAAAAAACACAAATAAATCGGACTGAAAATGTCAACATAAATTCAAGTAAATCACAATTAGCTAGAACACGTCTCAATTACGGTCACTAGATCTTATTTTTAAACTGTTTTATATGCAAGAACCTGATGCCATTTATATTTTTGAATTCTATTATAGTTTGAAAACATTTTTAATATTATTACCGAAAATTCATGTTATTTGTGGTTATGCCTTTTATAATCAAGGCACGTGCCGGATGTTTCACTCTAGTAAACTCACGCCCACATATAAATACATATCTTTACTATACCATTTATAGTATGGTACAGTAACATTTTTTCTTGATGATAATTTTTATAAAAACATTCAATGATAAGAATTGATTTAATTATTAATCATGTAACGTTATATAAATTATAAGTACATCGTATTCAAAATAAATATAATCTATTAAACCAAAATATTAGAATACATAATTTTTCATTAACACGAATTAACTCTATTACATATTTATATTAAAATAATCGACAAACGTCATAATTAGTATAATACATATCGTATTATAAGACATTACATAATGCATATTTTAATGTTTGAACAAAATTGATTTCTGAATTACTAAAACTGCATGCTTAATATTAAGTCATACGAACATAACGAATTTCACTCAAATGGGTTCTTACTAAAAATAAATGATTTATTGTATTAATATATTATATATAAGGTAATTTAAAATGTATTATATAGCCATTTTATCATATGAATATTCATACTAAAGAAAAAATTTTTAATACGAAAGTTTTTTGGTTTAAAAATAATTAAAATGATTAGTAATTTTTTTATTTTTTTACAATATTTTACGGGAAAGATTTTTTTACAATCATAATGAATTTTTTTCAGTTTTTCGATACATAAAAAATCGGACGAATAGTTGATGAGTTATGGGTATTTAAAGCTTAGGTAAGCGAAGTGTAGAATAACATTTTGCGGGGTATCAAGTACCACTCCGTTCCGCTCATCGAAACTTTTTAAATACTTATAAATTATGACTTATAAACTATTTGCCTAAATTTTGATTTTTGTGTTTCAAAAAACTCAGAAAATTTTTTTTAAGTTATGATTGTAAAAAATATATAATTTTTCATTTGAATTTTTAAAGATGACTCCAAAAACCCTCCATAAAATATTGTAAAAAGATATAAAAATTACTTATCATTTTGGATACTTCTACAAATAAAAACTTTTATACCAATACTTGTTATCTATTATGAATTTTGTATATAATAAAATGGCTGTAACATACATTTTGAATCATCCAAGCTGTTTATATTTATGTCAATTGTTCTACCAACGAAAACAGCGATATAATTATATAAAGTATAATTATCCAGTGAAAATAAAATTAAAATAATGGTCGATGTTCTTTCTTTACCGATTACGTCAACTGTATTAATTTTCAGTACCTACATATATGTACAAAATAGTGGGTTCAAGAATAATGGAGACCTTTTTTAATTTCGCTCCCATTGTCAAGGTTTCTATACTTTTTAGTTTTTATACAGTATCATATTGTGTATGTTTATATAAGTGTAATGTTATTGAATTTTTATACAATTTTGTACTATGTTACTCCACTAACCATTATTAAATTGTTAATAAAAGTAATATGATACCAGATTAATATATTTTTTTAATACTCAGTATAAATCACTCTCTTATAGCTAAAAACAAACAATTAAATTTCACAAGAAAGATCTTAAACGACAAAGCTCTATCTCGGTTAAAATATGTTATAGTCTTACCAATTTATAATTAAATTAAATACAATATTTTAAAAATATTATAGATAATATAATATAATAAAACATAATATCTATATAATTTATAGATTCAAAGTTAAAAATATTTAAAACTTCACGCCTATATTTTATGCAATGCATAAGAAACTATAGGAAGAAATAAATTATCAATATTATATTCTACTTCGAAAAAATTCGTTGTACATAATGGTATTAGTCAATTAGTGTAATAAAAGTGCTTTGCCAGTTTTGAATCGTTAGCCATTGGCGGTAGAATGATTGCCACGATTTCATTCGAAATTTTTATAAAGTAACATTTTTCAGTGATGGTATATCATTTTTAACGAAAGCCAACGCAACTTGATATCGTTTCACTCGACGTATTTTCTTGAGCTATCAAGTACAAAATTATTATGAATTTGAAATAAATATATACTATGCACTGTCAGACAACTAATTTAACACAGATATATACAGTCTTCCAACAGACTTGGCTATATGAGCTGGCGCCAGTTTAATAATGCACGACAAAATTGAAATTAAGTACATACTAATAAACCAAAAAAAAAAATCAAAAAGCTTTTGAAAGAATTAGGTGTAGTGGCCATTTACAAATTTCTCTTTTTGCATAATAAAACTTGATGTCACGGTAGTCAAATATGCACTAATAAATAATATTGTGTATTCTAATAATTGTCTACGTTTACTTATTACTTATTATTATATTTAGATGTTATTTATAACTTTTTCGTTATTCTATTTAGATTTTTTTATAAAACTTATAAATCATAAATAAAGACAATTATTTAAAAAATTAAGTTATTAAATGTATATCTTATAACCTATCTTTTTCTAATTGGGTTAGTACTTTTACCGTAACATATAGAAATAAAAAATATATTAGGTTTGTTGATATTATAAACCTTACATAGTACATACTCCAACAAATGTCTAAATAAAAAATGTGCAATATTAAGGATAAACATTGACGTTTATATGGCACTACAAAATTAATTAATACAAATTTTACAATCATCGTTAGAAGAAAAATTAAATTTATACCTAAATAATTACTCCCCTTTTATCCCTATTTCTGTATCACAAGAGCATTACACTTGAACACTGGGTACTAAATATTAATTTGTTACCATAAAAACTATTTACTGAGCAAACTTACAAAACTTCTAAAATAATACTAAAAAAAATTTAAGATGTGCAATATAAATCCTTTCATATTAAATTTATCATCTTTGAACCTACCAGTCCTACCCGATACAACCTGTCGACTGAAAAGAAAATGATTCAGAGATCTTTTTCAACTTGATTACTATTCATACTCAAATTTATAAGAAATCGATTCTCAAATTCAGATTTTAAACAATTTATTAATAATGTTATTATTGCGTATGTGTATATATTTATAGTGATGTCAAAGAATATTTTCTCTATTCATGTCTTACACATGTCATTTTTTTTCTCTTTAGACTAAATTTCCTTATTCTATAGGTATACATTATCCATAAATATATATTATAAATAAAACAGCTATTTTAATAAAAAAAGTTGCAATATTTATTGTTTTATTTTCATCGCAAGAAATTTATAAAAAGAAAAAGTAGATAACTGCTCAGCCTTATAGACACAGTAGGTTAGGTATCAAGTGAACTTCGTCATTTCATAAATTTTTAACTAGAAAATAAGATGAAAGTTTTCGGAAATTTTGATGAATTTCGTCATCATTTAAACTCGCATATGTATAAATATTTAATTTTTTTTAATAACTATAATAACTCATGAGAAAACTTGTATTACATTTTCAAGCATTTTGACAAAAACGAAAACATTTTTATCGATAGTTATAGAAACAAAATTGAAATATAAAATGTCTATAAATAGCTCAAAATTAGTTGAAATATTTTGAGAATTATACCATGTATACAAAATGTTAGTATAAACTATAAATGTTTTGTCAACATTAAAAATACCGATTTACGCTTGTTCTAAACATTTTTATCTCTCAAAAAGGTAATGACAAACACAAAAATATAAAACACACGTCATTGTAAAATTAATATATTCTTTGATTTGCTCAAAATCTAAAATAAAAAAAAAAATTATTTGATATTCTAACAAAATATTTATAATATACAAAATTAATTAGACCTAATGCATTTATTTTCTATTATTCGTACTACGATTGTATTTATGGATATAATAATTCATACAATATTTTTACATTATAGAAATCATCTAAACAATCAAATGTGTTAACATTTTTTTTTAAATGTAACGTTGGCATTTTTATACACGTTATAATATTGCATGCGTCTTCATATCCTATACTTTTTCTTAACTTTTACGCCGGCTATATCTACTTAAATTTAATAACTATAAAAAATAAATAATATATACAATTCATATCTCATATATTTTATCTAAAAAAATCAATTATAAATTCTCCAGATATCACAATGATTAGTGCAGTGTTTGGAAAAAACGAGCGTTCATAATATTTAATACATATTAACGAACGACACTTGAACGTCACACATACTTATATCAAACTTTCTACCGTGAAGGTGTGAACATTTTCGAAAATTTCAAAAAACTTCTAGCTACAGGCAAGGTAATATGATGAAGGCTTGAATAAGGGAAGGGAACAAGTTTTTTTTTGCATTATTTTTTTAATAATCCTATATACACGCGTGAAATTATAGTCAATTGCTTATTCTATTATTTTGTAAATAAGAAATATTTTTCATAAAAAAATTCAGTTTAAACCTCAAGAGCTTACACTTTTATAAAAATTTTAAAAATGTAGTATATAAATGCAGATTTTGTTTTTTAATATACAATTTAATTTTTGATTAAAATAAAACCTAATATAATTATTAATGCGCACGTACAAAATTAATCGTATTTTGACATTACTATAATAAATAAACCAGAAAATTCAAATAAGACAATTTAATTTTATGTGTGAAACTCATATCCATATAGAAAAATTCACTTTATAACCAGTTTTAAAATATACAAATTGATAAATACAATGATTTATGAATGTTTATAACAGTATAACATGTTAAACGAATCGCTCGTATGGGAACACATTTGTGAGAAAACTTTATTTCCTAAGATGAAAAATATTCACCATGAATATAATATGTTCGTGCAGTATCTAACTAAACTAAAAACTTAATTTAATGCCGTTAACTGAATTTATCAGAGATCCTTCTAAACCAAAAAGTTCGAAATACTTTTTATTTATGATGTTCTCTTACACTAAGACATGCCTTTACTGTTTACATCGTATATAACAAAACATATGAACGAGATTTTCAATCGAATGATATGCTTATACGTTTTTTATTTATTCCATACACAAAATCACAATATATTTTATTATACTGTAATTTTTTTTTTTTTTTCATCATATCAATTATTATTATTGAAGGTATTTAAGGTATATATTACTATTTATATAATTATATTTTTATACATTATTAACTGTATCTTGTATTGCCATTGCCTGAAAATATTTTACTATACATTAAAAAAATCGAATTAAATTGATTATTTAGCCAGACACTAGGAATTAAGTTAAAACTTAAAATTATATTAATATTAAACGGTATAATCATATTATACACGGATTACATAAAAAAAAATGAATATATGATAATATAGGATATAGGTACTAACTACTAAGACTAAGCTATGTTAAAAGTCGGCTTAACGATAAACTCTGCACCATTATTTTAATAGAACTGAGATTATTATTTATTGCCGTGTATTGTACATACACATTGTAGATTGACGAATGCAGAAAAAATAGGCAATTCGAATTCAGAAGCTCCTTTACAAACATTCATATCTACTTACTAATGTACGTGGGGTTACGGTATATTAAGAGAACATCACACCCACGCATATGTTGTCTCCATATTATTAACGTGTACAACATAAGTAGACAATTTGACGTTCATAATAATCCATTTTAGTCTGTTGTTTTTAACATTAGAATATAGAGTAAATTGTCCAATAATATAATTAAAGGTGAAGATCATTATTTAGAGCAACTCGGAGACTTTTATTGATATTTTAATTAGTATCAAGTTAATATGATAATTTAATTAAAATATCAATAAAATTCCCGTTACCTAACCTAAGACTGAGACAACACAAGCGAGTGTTGCGTCCTCTTGATCCGACTTTGCCTGTAGTGGTTAAAGAAATGACGACCATTCAATCGATTGATGTATTTCCGCAGACCCGGGAACAGATCAACAATTCACGTCGTCGGTGATCCGGGGAACTTCTGTGAGTGCTACAGAGCGCGAAATGGAGACGACAAACAGCATCAACGACCGATGCAACTACACGGAACCGGTGACGAACAACACATGGGAAAAGGACACGTTGGACAACGAATACTCGCACTTTCTGTACATCACTTTCACACCGGTGTTAATATTGCTGTGTGTATTCTCGATAATATTCAATGTGATCCTGTTATTGTCGGTGATATGGATCCGGAGGCCGCTGTCGCCAACTCTGTACATCAGCCTCAGCCTGGCCGGTACTGATCTGTACACGTCGTTCCTATTGGGCCTCGGACATACATTCAACAGCCTGCTGCCAGTGGGCTTCCAAGTGAACCTAATGGATATGTGCACCATTCTGGGCCTGGAGGCACTCCGGCTAGGTGCCATAGTAACCACGGCAGGCCATCTCATCATGTTGGCGTTCAACCATTACATCGGCATTCTGCGGCCGCTCCACTACCCGGCCACCGTTACGCACGGCACCGTTACCGTGTTCTTATTCTTCCTATGGACGTTACCGCCATCATTCCTATTCGCCTACTTTCACATGATACCTTGCCAGGCGTTCCAATCGCCTCAATGTAAGCTAATCGAGTAAGTATTTTGCGAGACCACCGAGTCTACACCGAGCTACAGCAGTAAACAATATAGCAACCATTTGTTTTTGCAACAAGCTTTTTCAACAAAGTTTCTATACATTTCTAATGCGTTTCGCCTGCTTATATCACAAGAAATGAAATTCGCTATAATGGTTTATTGTTCCCATTTTCTCGGATTAAGTCTACCGACACGTCTTACACAATGATATGAATTGTATGTAGACAATTGTTACCCTCATTGCGTTGGCAGCACTATTATTACTATAGAAGGTACATAATATAAAATATATTCACCAAATGTGAAACATGAAGAAACATGTTTTTCATTAATAGATTACTCCCCGATTTTGATGGAAACACAAACATGAAAAAACTATATCGGCGAAAATATAATGTCTAACAAAAATTAAGAGTACTCGAATATTCCAAAAAATTCCAACAAGTTATTAACAAATTTATTGGACATATTTCATAAATTTCTTTTATGATTATGCTGCTAACTTCATAAAGATAAGATTATTTCTAAAATTCTCTTTTGACACTTGGTGGCAGAACCAACGTGTTTATAATTTTTTCAATGACTTTCCTGTACATATTTTGTTGGTAATGGTGAGGATAATATATTACGTTCGTATACAACGTATTTTTTTTTCAAGAAAACAAAATATAAACCAATTGATAAAATCTAACCTTCATTTATATTCTTATTTACTAAAAAAGGTACTTTTGTGACGAGTGTAATACATAATGCGTTTTCTAATATTATATACTACGTTGTCTACGTAGTACTCGATGAATCAAATATACTACTCGTCAGTTGCAAATCCAAATGATTTGGTGGGGGGAATTCTTTTAGTACATACTTTTAGCCTTAAGAAGACTTGCCACCAGTAATAATAAAGAGTTAATTTCATATAAGTAATTTAAAAAATAATAATAAAAATGTTATCCTTAAATTCATATCATTACAGTTGTTGGTCGTTTCGTAATAATTACGAAATTATACAGAAAAATTATTAAAAACATATGAACGTACACATGGGCTACTAAAACTGCTTCTACAAAGCAATTTTAAAGCAAAAACACTGATTAGAAACACGAAAGAAAATAATATTTTGGACAGGTATAACTTTATCATTGTATGATCTATTTTAATAATGGTTATGACATTATCCCCAAAATATTACTTGTGCACTTTAAATTGTGTAACATACTAACATGTGTTTTTCCTCTAAGACTCAAATAGAAAAATTAATCAATGTTCTCCGTTGTGTGTTTTACACTACAAATTCGGGGCTATAGTATCTTCTTAAGATTTTGTAAAAAACTATGTAAACTACATATGTTATAGATAGTTTTATGAAAGCCTTTGCACCCCCCCCCCCTAACCATACATACAAATAAAATCGAAATCCACTACAATTTACATAATACCAAAATCTTGTAATAATATTATCATATACTTTTTTCAGTTTTTTAAAAGAATCGAAATTCAGAAGTACATTTTCAGCTGTACTTTTCGCTGCTCTTGCCATTATGGGAATAGTGTACTATCACATATTTATATTGGTAAAAAAACATCAAGCTTCTCGTCTCCTGTACAAACAGAGTGGCAGTGTGCATTTCAATAAACCGAATCAAGTAAAATATTAAAATGCAGCTATTCGTTATTTACATTTTTGATCTAATAATACCCGCAAATTTATGTGAATGCTGTAGGTACGCAGACAAACGGAATCACAACAGAGTAAAAACGAAAAGGCGCTATACACTACGTTAATAATTGTCGGAAGTGTTGTAGTTGGGTGGATGCCAGCATGCTTACAATACTACCTGATATGTACTGATTGTATAATTCAACCGGATTGGGGCAGTTTAACCGTGAAGTTTTATACATACTTCGCGACAAATTGTCTCGTAATTCTTAAATCTGCAGTAAACTCATATATTTATGCAGCAAGAATGCAAGAAATTCAAGTAAATATTTTTCATTATTGAATATTTTTATAATATAAATTTACCTTTTTATTAAATCGTATAATTGCAAACTAATTATTGAATACTTAGTTAAAATCAAATGTCAAAATATAATTTTACTAATTTTAGTGTATTAAAGTTTGTATTTATATTTTTATTAGGTAGCAATACGTAAAATGTATTGTACACTAAAACAAAAATTATGCGGTGTTGACGATGAAATGGATGTGGCTGGATTTGACCAATACAAATATAGTAGATCATCAGCAAAAAGCAGAAGAACAGTCATATGCAGGATATCAGTTCATCAAAATAAAGATGAAAACTTAACAGAAATCAACCAAGATAATATTAATAATGATCATGAATTAACAAACTTTAGTAGTTGTCAAAAAAAAAATGAAACACCAAGCATGGTGACATATCTCTAAGATTCTTATTAACTCTGTGTAAATTTTTATGTTTATTATTTATATAAATGACCATTATTACTTATTTCTTAATAAACTGTTTATTTTTTAAGTTTTACCTTTTAAAATAATAATATTGATAATATAATATATTATTTAAAAATTCTGGAATTAAATTACTAACCTTCCATCAGTAGCTTCGATAAACGTTGCATTTAAACCCAGTTCATTAAGACAGTAATGCATACGATTACGTCTTTCTGTTCTTCGGGCTAAATTAATCACGAAAACATTGTCCAAACCCATATTGTCTAAGTGTGCACTTGGTAAATCAAGATCTGATAAGTTACTTGAAATTTGTAATGGTTCATTATCAACTAAAAAATATTGAGATAGAAATGTATTACTATTGTACTTGGATATACATACTATATTATATTCTTTACCGCCAAAAAATATTAAAATACTGATCCTTACCAGTTATTTCTAATTTTATATTTGTCAACTGACTTATGTCCATTTCTAAAGAACTATCTTTTTCAAGTGGTATAGTTATAAAGCCATACATTTCATCATTACAAATGTGTAAGGGAATACCTAATCGAAAAAATAATATATAAATTTAAATCTCATTAAAAGAAAAATAACTAACAACTAACCAGAAAAATTTGCAGACATAGCAAATATAATTATATCATCTACAGGTCCCATGTAGTTAGACAATAAACTGTGGTTAAATGTTAAATAGTTAGTGATCTGAAGTCTTAAATCTATTAAAACTGAGCTGTGAATCATTGGTACTTGAAAGCACCCTTTAGTTTTCCTTTCTACTATAGGTGCATAATCAGAAGTTCTCTTATAATAATAGTTGTCAGTCATGCCACACCAAAAATTTGAATATAATCCATCAGACTTCAACATAGGAGCAACAACTGGATAGTTTTTTTTAATTAAATGTTTTAAAGTAGACTTATTGATAATAAACGCATCACAATCTAAAAACTATTAGTACAAAAATTAAGTCATTAAGAATAAAATATTTATTTTTATTAATCTATTTAGAATTATTAATTATTTACCCAAATATAATCAGCCCAACTTTCTCGTGCAGTTCTTAAAGCAGATTCCCTTAACTGTACAATATGCTGAAATCTAGAATGTGGCCAATGTGCTGGACCGCTTTCGTCATCATACTTTGTTGAATTATTATCTACTTTAACATCAATTGAATGGTAAACTGTTCCCGATGTCTTCAACCATTTATTTAAAATTTGAATGGAGTTATCTATGTTATGATCACTCCTAATCCTATAAAACAATAAATATAATAAACATATAGCAATTAACTTTTATATTTTAAAAATTAGATAACAATCTAGTTTTATATTCTATAATATTCCTATTAAATAAATCATTAATTTAAAAGATTATTGAAACCATAATACACATATTTTCTTAGACCTTTCTATAAATTGATCAAAAAAATACATTTATAAAATTATTTTTGATTTTAAAAACAATTAAAGGGAAAATAAATCTTTAATTTATGATATTTAAAAATAAATTATTGCTAAATAGAAAATCAAAATTAATTTAAACAGAAAATTAAACGAATGTAATTTCTCACTACATACCAAACTTTTTTTTATAATTTTTATTTATCTAATACCTATAACAAGTTCTTACATTATTACTTATTCAATATCACAGTGTGTTCATAATGAAAAAATAATGCATTAGTAATGAAAATTAATTTTCTTTGATTTCAGTGTCTTAAACATATTCATAATAATTAATGTAAACATTAATATTTGGAGTATTAGCAAATAAAAAATATTTTAAATACTATTGCTCTATCACATTTTGCAAGTTTTGAGAAATTCAGTAATAAATCTGTCGTTATTATTTTGTCTATATGCGCATTATAAGAGAACAGTATGAAAAACAAAGAGTACATCACAATGATTTGTTAATAATGGAAATTAAAAGTGATAGACAGTACAATTCACAGGATTACTCGTATCTATGCTTTATTATTCGATGACTAGTGTGATAATTTCAAAACGTTAAAGTGAAACCACTTTAAAGAAAAAACAACAGAGGTTTGTTTTATCCATTGAATAACTCAATAGCTCACCACAGGTGCATTCGGTCCTTGGGATAGTCAAGAGATTCAAAAGCACTGAAGAAGTATGGAAGTGTGTGAGCCTTATTCCGTATGAGTATGGCCACGAACACGGTGTTAGGCTTGCGGTCATCGACGGTCGATCCCAAAGCCAGCGCCAGCAATGTCACAAACGTCATCCACGCAACCATAAACGCGGACATCGCGCGAGTAAAATAGAAATTCCGGAACAATCGAACCAGCCCGGTTTGGCTGCCAATTTCGGAATGGCGCCAATCCGGCATGAGATGTTGAATATGTAACCGAGAAAGTGACCGCCGGTCCCCGGTTGATAACAGCGATTGATAATGAACGACTGATAACGACAGTGATTGATAACAAATTTCTCCGAAAAACCGGAAAAGGCGCGGCAGCACTGCAGCAGCGCTAATGCGAGTGTTCCGAGTAGATTGATATTTGATGGTCGTTTTGGCGTTTCATTATTTAATATTTTGATATAGTTCAAATTATGATTTAATAATCACAATTATGAACCTGCTTTGAAAACAAAAAATTCAACATTCTTACAGGATGTAGTTGAGATAGTAAATTTAATTTAGTTGGTATTTAGAGGCTAAAAATAAAAAAATAAATAAATCTAAATAAAAATATCTAAAATATTAATAACGGAAAATGGGAATTATTACGAAAATCAGTTTTCTGACAAAACCAATTTCCAATAATTATAACAAAAATATACCACAAATAACGATTTTAGTTAATTAATTTTAATTAAAATTTAAAAAATATATAATATATTGTTCATGAAAATTTGAAACTTGTTTGTATATTATTGTAGTTATAAGTAATAGACACTGGCACACTGCAATATCATAATGACATTTTCAAAACATTTAAATTAATTTAACGCTATTGCCTATTGATGCCACAACAATACATGAACAAAATTAAAATCAAATTTTTTTTTTGAAATTAATTTAATATTAATGATAGATATAATAACGATCAAAATTAAATCAAATTACCAAATTTTTAATAATAAATTACTATAATATCAATATAAATCTATCGTAAAATGTTTTTTGCTGAATACTATTATTAATTATAAGTAAATAAGTAATATTCACACAGAATCGCGTATTTTGTGTAAAATGATAAATGATTTATCACTGAATTCTGCAGTTTTTAACACATAACTACATAAGTATATTACAGTATTTTGCTCAATGATTTTGACTCAACGCCGACATCACCTACTATCACTACAGCCAAGTATAGTTACTTACTTTCCCTTCAAATGTTGATGTGTCCAAATCAAAATTCGAACGAGTAATTATCGAGTATTTTAACATTGTGTACTAAAATGTAAGGATAATACTAGTAAATAATAGCCAATAGATGTGGAAAACAGGAGCTATAATTACATTAACTAATTATACGGGGATAATTTTAAAATTATTGTGATTAATTTTCTTTTTAATCTTTTAACATGTTGTATTTTGTAAAAATTATCATAAATATTAAGAGGTACCTAAACTAAATTAAATAGTATCTATATTTTATAATTTTGTAATAATTTTTAAGAACTATTGTCCTAATTAGTATATAATTTGTAATAATTTGATACTACTCGTTCAACTTTTCATATAGATCCATTAAAATCATCAATAATCTATCTGCTTTATAATTTACAGTAAGAATGTATGGTTCTCATAACTCATTTGAAATAATGATGTTTGTATTGCCTCAGTAGGTACAAGAGAGGTAATCTAATTAATTGAAATAAGTCCTTACTAGTTAATACCTTAATAGATACCTATAGCTATAGGTAATTAAAAATTCTAAAAATCAGTTATTTTAATGCATTACTAAATAAAAATGAGATGATTATGCTTATATAATAGTGATTCACTTTGTAAACAATATCGAACTTATTAGGTAGATACTTTATTTAGTTTATACTTTATACCTTGTTAACGTCATTATAACTAACATTAAAATAATAAAATATGTTACTACGTTGCAGCAAAGAAGCTTATGAAAAGCTTTTAGAATGAAGTCGAACCCATCTCGCGTAATAAATAATACTGCGATAATAATATATAGTATTCATATAATCATTGATTTTACATAGCTATATTTATATAATATATTATTTATGAAAAATGTAATAAATTAGCTCCGTCGTATCGAATAGCTATGTACTTATACCATAATGGACGGCCTATAATCTATATAAATCAACCCTTTCAATTATTGTAACTTTATTTAGTAACACGGACGACGGACAGACATACCATCATGTATTATATTATATACTATATAGTTATATATAGAGTATAGGCCATGACTGCAGGATTTAAGTTTTGGACGTGTTAAATACATAGGTATATTCTAGATTTGTAGATAATAGATATATTGTATTTTTCTATAAATAGTAAGACGTACCACAACATAGATCATTGGAATTTATATATTTTTACAATGATATATTATATTATCATAATTATATAGTTATAAATTTATAAATTTATAATAGAATAAATAGACAGAACAGAGATTTATAAAAATTAATTAATTTACATGTTATAAAGGGGATTTGTCCTTACTATGACAAGTATGACATGTAGCAAGTTATATTAATAATATATAATATATATAGACTAATCTGAGAAATCCGAAATGGGTTTATTGTATTTTTAATCAACTGCGTTATGATTCATAACTTATGAACATCCGTGCGGTTAGTACCGTGGGCGTGTAGGTAATCCGCTTAATTAGGACACATCGGGCGGTGATCAATCTGTCCCCATTATCCAACTGTCCCAATAAACCGATGTATATTAATGTAAGGAATATATTTGTTCGGGACGCTGCTTATTTGTCTTTATTAAACATTTAAACGGTTGTCCCCATCATTATGTGGTGTCCCCATTAAACGGATTCTACTATATTTTCAAGTAACGTTGTAAGTTCGCTCTTCGGAACTCAATCAATAGTGCGTGGACGGAATCAAAACACTTATTTAGTTATATAATTTGAAATTTTGAAGTATTAATACAAAAATATGAATCGTTTACAGTAATAAAATAATAGTCTTAATTATTGCGCAGATTTTACACGACTGTTGCTCATTCCATTAAAAAAGATTAGTCATTTCAGTCGTATCTATACATATGTATATCTGAAATTTCTGTCATCAATTTATCACCAACTAATTACGTAGCTTTTTTCCCCGTGGCTTTTTCCGTAAACTTCTTACACGTACTGTATTGTACAGGTACAGTAACATTATTTATTCATAATAACTAGAACAAGGAATTCTATACGCAATAAAAAATCATCAAATATGCATTTAAAAATATGCACTTTTACATAAAAAAATTAAAAATATGTAGTTATAAATATGCCCTAAAAAAATTTACTTGCCTATATTACACTATAAAATTACATTTTTTCCTTAAATATTTTATTTATTTTAATTAATTTTAACTATTTTACTTCAGTCAATTTTCTATGTGCTTATATATTTAAAAAACAATAATATAGACAAGGCACATTTAATCTAATCTACTAACCAATAACCATTAAGATAAAAATTAGTTTAGTATCATCTTTATGACAAATTCGTAGTTGATGAGAAATATTTACTTAAGTTCATGATTTTGGTTAAACTATCAAAATATGTAGGTACCTATTAAACATTTTAAGTATGCTTTTATAATCGAAAATAAGTCTTTTAAACCCGAAAATGTCGAAATATTAAAAAATATGCACTAAACATTTTGAATACTTGATCAAAAATACAATATATTGAGTAAGTATTTGTCGTATATATTATTAATTTATTGTATACAATAAAGTTATCCAGAATAAGTATGCAAATTTATGAGTCTTTTCTCTAGTAATATAATAATATTAATAGCATTATAACAATATATATATATAGATATTATTATTCCTATAGATCATGTTTATATATTATTTCAAGTAATTGGTTATATAGTTAATAGGTAATACACGGAAAATACGTCAATAGTTATTAGTTTATCACTTTTAGATTTTTCGGAAAAAATCGAAAGAAAAATACAAAACATGAATAATAATAAAATTATCCATCTTCCGTCGATGTAGGTAGGTTTCATCGATGATTTCTCCGTTTACTTGCAAAACATTCCTCTCCAAAGACCCTTTATAATTTTTCGCAATGTGATTGGCCGTCACTCATGACCCAATAGACGATCGTCCAGGTAAATCATTTATAATTTAGTCTATGGATGATAATCCAAACTCCAAGCTTTTCCATTTTATTTTTTTCTCGTCATCATTCTCGGACTTCGATATTCGATCGCTGCAGTCCTCTGTAGTTTCGGTCTCATTCAGTCAAAACATCTAATCACTTTGTCGTCTGGGTTGTTTTCAAACATCTTGGATTTGTATAATACTTAACAATTTTTTTTTCATACTCAGCAAGAAATTAACATGTCCAACAAAAATCAACTATACGCCAAAGTGGTGCGACCTACAAACAGCCAGAAACCATCGATAATACCGGTTCCTGTAAGTATGCACAACTGTTTAATATATGTATAAAATCAAGCTAATGGATTATATTATTTATTATAATATAGTATATACCCATAATATATTATAGCGTAGCATTTCCCAAACTTTTTCTCTGCCGGACCACTTCGAGATAATAAAAATGATCGCGGACCCCTTAATAAAAATTAAAATTAAAAACAATAATAAATAATAATACTTAATTTATTGCTTTACTTTGTGTATTTTTAATTATTTACGTTCGCGGACCCCCTCCGGTATACGTGCGGACCCCTAGGAGTCCGCGGACCACAGTTTGGGAAACGCTGTAATTATAGTATAGGTATTATACATTAATTAAATTTTGTTTTTATAGAAACTAATATTGCTAATATTTTCTAAAATGCAATTCGTTTCAAAAACTATGATAATATTATATATTAAGTATTAAGCTTAATAATTATTAATTATTGTGGATTGATTTGTTACATTATGTAAAATAAAAAATGCAATAGATTTGTAAAGTAAAATACCTTTTGTGAAACGATTTTAATATTTAAAGATATTAGATAGTAACAATACGATAGAAAAACCGAGGAACTTGCAGGTCTTCTGTATAATATAGGTTTCAATTATATCTCGTCGTTGAACTAATGAGTAGTTCAAGTTCCCAACCCACGCCGTAAACCATAAAATATTAAATATTATATATATTAAATAATATATATTTAAAATAATAGGATTACATATTTTTAGTATACCTAATAATATTTCTGGTTATAATAATATTTTATTATTTTATTTCTAATAACTGCTGTATATATATATATATGCTTACGTATAAAGGTGGGCCTCAAAGATTTTTTTACAAAATTGGTGATTCGCACAATTAAAAAAGTTGGGAACCGCTGGAGTAGATGCATCTATATAATAATAAATAATTTGATAAATTTGAATTCAATGAAACATCATTATATCATTTTACGGTTCTGAAAGGAGACTGCCGGCCTCTACTACTAAGAATATTTTGTATACTTTATTTATTTATATTAGGTACCTACTATTAATCATTTATTGTTCTGAAAGTAATACAATTGAATTAAATTATCAACATTTTTACCAAAAATAATACATAATTTATAATACAAAATTTTAAATATATCGCTCACTAAATTATAAATCCTAAACGACCTACAAGTAAAATAATTTAAATAAGTTCATAGTATAAATAGCTTAAAATTAGTCCGTCCGTCAATATCTTTTAAA